>NC_037686.1:70316821-70406865 GCF_003255815.1 Theropithecus gelada
CCTCCCCCCCTCCTCCCCGACGTCCCCCCTCCTCCCCGACGTCCCCCCCTCTCCCCGACGTCCCCCCCTCTCCCCGACGTCCCGCCCTCCTCCTCCCGGACGTCACCCCCTCCTCCCCGACGTCCCCCCTCCTCCCCGACGTCCCCCTCTCCTTCCCGACATCCCACCCCTCCCCGACGTCCTGTTATTCTTCACTGCGAGATTTTGCAGAAAGTGTCGTGCTCTTTCCTCACTTGTGGAAGATGTGGTCCTGGATCCCTTACTCAGCAATGGAAAGGAAGATTGTTTCCAACTATTGTGCTTTCCCCTACATTTAAAAAAATGTTTTTATTTTTAAATTGTTTTTGGAGATGGGGTCTTGCTCTGTCGCCAAGGCTGGAGTACAGCGGTGTGACTGTAGCTCACTGCAGCCTTCAGCTACTGGGCTCAAGCCATCCTCCCGCCTTGCTACCGGAGGGAGGGCCTTGAGTGTAAGTTGTGCAGATTCTGGGTGTGTTGAACAAAGAATTGGACAAAATGCACAAACCAAGTAACAAAGGAGTGGAACACAGGAAGGAAGCAACCAGGGCAGGGGTTGATTAAAGTGAGAAAGCACTTCCTCAGCGTGGGAGTGGGCCTGAGCAAGCAGCTCAAGGCCCCAGATACACAGCTTTCTGGGTTTTAAGTATTTCTTTTGAGTTTCCTATTAGTCACTCCTGATCTGGATGAAGGATTTGGACGGTGGCTAATTAAAGGCTGAGGTGAACTGGCACCCTATGCCGATGAAGGGATGGCCATGCTTGGCTCTGGGCCACTCCAAGGCACTCTCCCTTTCTGAAACAAGGTGGAAGGGGAGTGCTGTAGGGAGAGCAGCCTTTGATCGTTTGCTACTGGGCCTGGGGAGACAGCGGAGTGGGGTCCCTTTTGGTTTAGCTTTAGGAAGTTTGCGGCAATTGGCCTTAGGTTCCTTGCCCCCAGACACAGGTATTTTCCTTTTGATCTAGGTTTGGGAAGTCAGCATGAATTGGCCTCAGATTCCCTGCCTCCAAACCTTGGCGTTTTTCCTTGATTCAGCATGAATTGGCCTTAAGTTTCCTTCCTCCAGACCCAATTCTCCCACCTCAATCTCAGCTTCCCAAGTAGCTGAGACCACAGATGTGTGCCACCATGCCTGGCTAATTTTTATTTTTATTTCATAAAGGTGAGGTCTTGCTATGTTGCCCAAGCCAGTCTTGAACTACTGTCCTTAATCAGTCCTCTGACCTGGGCCTCCCAAAGTGCTGGGATTACAGGCATGAGCCACTGTGCCCAGCCATTTCTCATGTGTTTAAGGCACTGGCTGTCTATGGACTTAGTTTCCATGTGCTCCCGACTCTCATGAAAGTAAAAAGGAAAATGTCTCCAGAGAGCTCTCAGACCCTCAGTTTCATAGTTTCTTGAAAGAATGATACTCAGTAGCAAAAATTAAAATTCCTTAAAACCTTGACTATGTTTCCTTGAGTAGTTTTCCCATGGGAAGAAATACTCCTCCCTCAATCTGGAACTTAGAAAGGAAAACAGGAGATGGGGGTTTGTTCTAAAACAGCTGAGCCAAGGAAAGTAAAAAGATGGAGCAATAACAACCTGTGTAAGCCTCAGTCTCCTGCCTGGATAATGGGGACCGCAGTGTCTAGTTCCAAGAGCCATTGCGCTGTTCATGAACATAGTCAGCATCCAGGCAAGCGCCTGCCATAGCAGATGCCCAAATCCAGCAGGTGCTGGTCCTATTATATCAGCAGTGATTGATCTGACATGTTTCTCATTTTAGTTATGAAATATAATTAAACTCTGAAAATGATTGATATTCAACTCTTAAGTCTGAAGTATCTTCCTCAAGGACATGAATAGGAAACAATCTGATTATTAATATTTTCTGCTTCTGTCAGTGGGTCAATGTCTGTGGCTCAGAGCTTGCAAGTGTCTTGGAAATATACTTAAAAAATGTTTCCATTAACTTTCTTTCCAAACCGTTTATAAGATGATTGGTTTTGGGTGGTTTTTCCAGTGGCTTCTCCTGTGTCTCACTCTGATGCTCTTCCTCACTGTGCACAGTCCCTGACTATAGGGAGCTTGGAGAGCATGTGCTCTGCCTCTTACACTGACAACTCTTTATGAGGCTTTCCCGCAAACACCAGCTTACACAAAGGCTCAGGTTGGTACCCAAGCGCTGGCCAGAAATACAGCATATCTTTTTCATGGCATATCACCCCTCAGATGGAGGCCAGGGCACCATGGTCGGGTGGGACATCCATGGGTATGGTTGGATAGACGTTCCATTCAATGAGAGACACCATGATCCCTGCACACACCATTGCTATTTCCTCATCATTCGTGGAGGTCATGGGGGTCACCTCAGGTCCTCTCTTTCCTCTCCTACCCTGGTTCTAGTCATCATCTCCAAAGGTCCAAGCTCATGCTGGCCTCTGCCTTTGTTCATGTCTCATCTTCACTCAGCATTCAGATACCTTTTATAGCAAAATCCTGTCATTTACCCACTTAGAAGTTTCCAGAGACCAAGAAATTCCCATCACTCTTAGGATAAAATCCGAGCTGTTTAATATGTGTAAGTCCCCATGATGCAGCCCGCCTTTCTGGTTATTAGGACCACGCTCTTGCTGGCTTGCGGCACGGCCAGCCTGGCATTCGCTGTCCCCAGACACACCAGGCTCCTTCCTGCCCAGGGCTGTGACACCTTCCTCCTCTGCCCCTGGACTCCACGGGAGAACTTTGCCTCCTTCCTCCAGCTACGTTCATGTTCCAGCTCAATCTTTTCTTCTTTGAAGGGGAGGCTTTAACAGTACAATGTAAAATATAACACCCATCCCTGTCCTGTCACCCTATTTCGTACTCTTCATGGTGTCTAACAATATCTGAAGTTACGGTGTTCATTTATTTACTTATTTTGTTGTTTACTTGTTTCTGTGTTTATTGTCATCCTCATTTTCCAACTCCTTACCGCAGGGACTTCTCTATCTAGTTTAAAGCTTTTTCCTGAGTGTCTCGTGCTATATTAAACATGTAACACAATGTAACACATATGTAATAAATAATCACCACAACCTGCTTAGTTAAGAAAATGACTTTTTGAAGACAAGTTTAGGTATTTTTAAGGATGTGTTATAATGATTACAATTTCCAGAATAGATATTATTCCACCAACTAAATAAATAGGCATATGATATTATTTTGTACAGGCTCTAGTTGTAACCATTAAAATAAATTAGTGGCTAGTAGCTAATGAAGAAAGAAGACATTTTCTGTCACTGGCAAATTCTTGAGAAGAAAATAAATCTTAAGTAACCTGAGTTTTCATTGTATTTGTGTCAGTATTTTCTCTATCTTGATACTTCTCTTAAATTTGCCACTTGGCATGCATGACAAATTATTTAAGCATTAGCAAATCATGACTTGGATAAGGATAAAAAGATCACTAAATTTCCTGAATTTCACAGGGAAAGGTTTTAAAAAAAAGACATGTCCCACAGTTACGGAAACAGTGAATCTTATTGAGATTTCACCTCTAGTTGTGTTAGGGGACAGGAAATGGACATAGGACTTCTGCTAAAAATAATTACACGGTTGTTTCCATGGAAACTGACAGGTGAATGCCTGAATTCTTCTGAAGAATGGGAAAGCAAGTAGTTAACTGTCAATCTCCCAAGTTTAGTTGAAGGTCATTTTTATAAACCCCAAATGAATGGCCTATAACAGATCTCAGCTCCTCATGTGAGCTGGGTCAATGGAGAACAATATCCATTGTGCAGGTGCCCACAGGAGCGGCCCGGGGAGGCCGTTGGTCAACATGCCTCCAGGACAAGGCACATGCCGAACCGGAGCTCAGAATTTTATGGCTGAAAGTCCACATGTTCAATGATTAATAGTGAAATACGTATTGAACTTTGTGTGCCAAACATCAACAAAAGTATTAAAGACTAAGCTCTTCCCTTAACTGGTAGATTTTAAGATGACAACATTTTTAATGGGCTTTCTGTTTTAGATTTTATTCCTTTTAATTTTGAAAAAAAGCAGGATAAAATTCATCACAATACCTGTGGAACGTAGTATTGTTAAACACTCATGTCTTATTGAGAGACTTCTATGCATTTGCCTAATATTTTAATTAGATCTTTAATATGTAGTTGTAAGAATTTATCATCACACTTTCAACTTCTTTCACAATTCACCCTGTGTACATTTTTTAATATGCTCCCACATACCTGACTCCCACATACCTATACTGTGATAGGCACTGGAATATTGCAGTGAAAAAACTCACAAGAAACGAGGAGGGTACCTAAACTCATGGAGACAAACTTGAGTGTTTACATGTAATTGGTTATTTTTTCTTATAGCTCTCTCCTTTTTAGTTTCAAATAACTCTATGTTTCTTTGTTTCTTTTCCATTTAAAATTTCACATCTGGTCATTGCTCTCCGATTTTCCATAGAGAAGACAATTATTTACTGTCAGGATATTCTAGACGATGACATTTTGGCAAGCAAGTAGTTGTAATGGAAAAATAAATATTGAGCCAAATATCAGAAGATTTGTCTGCATCATTGTCTATGTAATCCCATGTCTTCCCTCTTCATGCAAACAAGGACAGTTACTGACTCTAATTTTTATCACTTTTAAAATGAGAAAAGCTCCTTCATACTCTTTCTCACAGGATGATTGGGAGTTGCAAGTCAGGTGTTTTTCCGAAGTGCCTTGAGAATTGTTACAACATGTACATGATGTCTTAGAGCATACTGTGGAGCTTGCACTCAAATCCACCTCCTGACAATCAGTGCTGACTGCCCCAGGATGCCCGTGATCAGGAGAATCCCCACAGCTTCCTGTCTAGCCTTTGTAACAGGTGTTTGGTGAGCCACCTGGGGAGTCCTTGCAAGATACTCTCTCAAGATGTGTATTTTCCTCCTGACATCTGCCTTTTCTCACCCACCTCACATTGCTCACCATTCATGCTGGCATTGCGCTCATGGACCCTGGCAAAGAGGTGGCAGGTTGCAAAACAGAAATAGCAGGGCTGTTGGCATTCATTCTCCAAAAACCTGGCTCTCAGATAAAGGAGATTAGAGAGCAGAAAGAAATTACCTTGGTCAGAAGCGTGTAGGAGATGTAGGTTTTGCTGCCAACTTCGGGTAAATAGTGGGATGTTGCTGTTTCCACGGTCTTATGTGGCATTGAGATGAAACATTTTTGGGTTATAAATATAAATATCTATTGTATACTACTCAGTAATAAACAGGAGCAAAATATTGACAACACTCAAGAATCTGAGTGAATCTGCAGAGAATCATGGTGAGCCAAGAAAGCCCATCACAAAAGTTAACATTCTGTATGATTCATTTTCGTGACATTTTTGAGATGACAAGATTGCAGATGTGGAGAACAGATCAGTGGCTGCCAAGGGTGAAGGAGCCACTGGGGTGGGAGTGAAGAGGATTTGGCTCTGAAAGGCAGCAGGCAGGACCCTTCTGGTGGCAGATGTTCCCTGTCTGGACCGGGTCGATGCCAACATCCTGGCCAGGAATCTGCATTATGGCTTTGTCAAGACATTACTCCTGCGGTGGGATGAGATCTCCCTGCAACATTTCTTACAACTTCATGTGAATCTTCAGTGATCTCAAAATAAAAAGTTAAAACATTTATTTATTGCGCTGTTTACATTTATACTCACTACACAGCTTTTCATTAACTCTTTATGAAGATGTAAGAAAAAATAAGCAAAACCCTGAATACCAGCTTTTGGCTCAGCTGCTGTCCATCAGAATTTCTTTTTCTCCGTGCTTGCCATGGGCTAGATCTTTAGATGTCCCCCAAGGTTTTCTGTGCCGTGACACACACACATGCCATCAATTCCAGGGGCTGGGGATGGGATTCAAACAGATTTTACTCCTATGATCAGGTTATATCTTAAGCACCACTGAGCATGCAATGCAGAGAGTGTCTGTGTGGGCTAGACCTACCCCCATGAGCCCTTTAAAAGATAAGTGCTGTCTGACTGGTTGCAGAAGGAGAGCTGGGTGTGCAATTTCTGATTCTCTAATTGGATTTAATTGTAGACGTGACCTATAAGAAATAAGAGCAGAAGTTCATGCTGGGAAAAGGCTGAGATGGAAATTGAGTAGGCAAGATGAGAAAATGTTTCATGGGACTAAATAGCTGAACAAACAGCAATGGATGATGTAGAGCTTACGGATTAACCTTGGCTAAATTCTATAATCATTACAAGTGTGCACTACTGATGCAAGTTCATTGGATTTAATTAGAGAATCAGGAATTAACTTTAGGATATGTAAGGGCTGGCTGGGTGAGGTGGCTCATGCCTGTAATCCCAGCACTTTGGGAGGCTGAGGTGGGCAGATCACTTGAGGTCAGGAGTTCAAGACCAGCCTGGCCAACATGGTGAAACCCCGTCTCCACTAAAAAATACACAATTAGCCAGGCATGGTGGCGGGCAGTGTAATCCCAGCTACTTGGGAGGCTGAGGCAGGAGAATCGCTTGAACCCGGGAGGTGGAGGTTGCAGTGCAGTGAGCCAAGATTGTGCCACTGCACTCCAGCCAGGGCAACAAGAGCAAAACTCCATCTGCCCCCCCAAAAAAGGAATATGTAAGGGTTTAGTGCCTCATTAAGGAGGCATAAAAATGAAAATGTAGAATATTATTTTTGAAGCATAAGTTTATTTGATTATACTTATGGATAAGGTTGGATTTTTACTTACGTATAAAAACTGTAAAAAATGTAGACCTGCAAGGAATTCAGACTAACCTTCCAGTTTTAACAATTACAAACATTTTGGCAATCATGTTCATCTACTTTACACTTGTTTATTGTGCTTTGCCAAGCAAATCTAAGGGACTGTCTCGACCAGCCCAAAATAGTTCTCCAATATACATTTCTAATGAATAAGAACTTTTAAAGTTGAATCACCATGTCACTATATCTAACACAATTAAGTCCTTTATCTTAATCTGAGCTATTAGTCATTTAAAAACACTTTCTAGTGAAACTATAAAATATTCATGATACACTAAATGAAAAACATGATTCACTTTCTCTGAGAATTATAGTATTGTTAATATAGGTACGCATTTACACTGAAAAATGAGACAGAAATGCAGAAAAATGTTAATAATGGTTAATTGGTAGTGGGATTTTTGTATTTTTCTTCTTGATGATTTTCTTAGTTTTCTGAATTTTCTGAAATAAGCATGTACTTATTTATGTCTAAAATGTTATTTATAAATAGGAGTTACAGAACATTTCTCAGCACAGAAACATATTTAAAAATATTTAATGAAACATCAACATGAATAGCCTTATAGCATCCATAATTTGTACGATATTTCTCAAACACTTTTGCTCCATTAAAGGCTTTGTTTTGATTTAGTGAATACATCTGCAACCTATTGTATTTGACACTGGTGCATTAGAGACATAAAAGTTTCACGTGCATCAAATTACATCAATTTAGCCTTTGTTTAGTGAGTGACAAGTCTACCAAAGCTACCAGCTCAATGCCATCTAAAAGGTAAGTAAAGAGAAAATATGAGGAGGTTTGTATCTGTTCTATGATTGCTTAGAAGAGAATGGATGTTCATTCGGAGCTCTCTGCAGAGCAGATTTACTGCAAGTGGCTTTGGAAATCATCAAAATAATGAACTAGCTGGAGGAAGAGCAACTTACCAATTTACCACTTGCTCATAAACTTCACTTTGCCAGAGGGAATTGAAACGTTTACCAGAGATGCATGTCCAGGCCTTCCAGAGCTCACGCTGAGGTCTCCTCACTCACCGTTAGCCTTCAGGTGTTGTTACCTACACCAGGCATAAAGTGTCCAAGTGGCTGATTTGGAAGACTTCCTGAACAAGCTTCCAATCAGTTTAGATTTGTAGCTGATTTTGTTTAATCTGAAGACTGCTACACCTGACTTTGCTTCTGGCTTGGTAATTTTCCCATTGCTACTGAAAATCCATATTTAATTTTGAAAAAAAATCACTTCAATTTTCTTGAGAACATTTATTCCTATTTAATTTTTGGCTTACGGGCCAGAGAAAATAATTTTTTAACTTCTTCTAAAAATGTAATACAGTCACAGAACAGCTTACAAGTCTGCATAAAATGTAACAGGACTGTCAGGTTTAAATAATCCAATATGCCTTTCAAATATTTTAATTTACAGCATTATGGAAAATGATTATTTTTTAAACCATAATCGTTTCTTTGGTGGTTTTCATTCAGATTGCAAAGAAAGTCTTATGAAGATAATTTATCTATAAATTTTATAATTTGGTTTCTTCATGTTCTGTGATGTTAACTTAATCTACTTAACATTTATTATGTACTTAAGACCTTCCTTAGTGTTTCAGACAGACTCTAACCTATAAATTCTTGTTTTAACTATAACTATTGATCATAACAGCAGTATCTATTTAGGATAATGACCTTGTGGCTGGGTTTCATTAACTCACACTCTGAGTAATTATGCAATAGCACAATATTGCACTTTAGGGAACTTGTGTTCATATAACTTGCTGAGCTTTATAGAATACAAGTATTTTTGAAGCTGTCTTGTTAGGAGGACAGGCTTTTAAACACATACACATATAAAATGGACTTTTAAAAATGAGACAAACAGGCCAGGCATGGTGGCTCACACCTGTAACCCCAGCACTTTGGGAGGCTGAGGTGGGCAGATCACTAAAGGTCAGGAGTTCGAGACCAGCCTGGCCAGTATGGCAATACCCCATCTCTACTAAAAACATAATTAACTGGGCATGCTGGTGGGTGCCTGTAATCCCAGCTCCTCTGGAGGCTGAGGCAGGAGAATCACTTGAACCCGGGAGGTGGAGATTGTAGTGAGTCAAGATCATGCCACTGCACTCCAGCCTGGGTGACAGAGCAAGACTTCATCTCAAAAATAAAATAAAATAAATAAAAATGAGACAAATAGACAAGGAGGTCGTCTATTCGGAGAAACCCTAGAATTGTTTCCCAGGTGTAGAGGAGAGCTTGCTAATGGTTAGGGGAAGTTGCAGTAAAAGTGAAGTGACAATGGCAGCTCCTTTTCGCTGTGCTGGTATTCAGCGTGGTGAATAATCAGTCTTCACCGAAGCAAAAACACAATATATATCATTATTTAATGTTTTTAGCCTTTAAAAAAGAGTGCCGATAGAAGAATGAAAAAAATCCTTTTTAAAACATTTAGGCCAAAATTCTGGCATTTAAGAGAGAGAGAGAAGGCAACTTGTGATTATCCCTGGATCCTTGTGAAATGAAATGAAGCAGAGTAGCAAAGCCCAGCGTTTTGCGAATGTCCACAAAGTCATGCTTGCCGTTCACAATGAGCTACCGCTTTAACACGGGAACTCTCCAGTTACCTTGCTGATATCTGCACGTTCTTAAACATGGCTTCATTCCCAACAGTGTGTATTGTAATTCAATATTAATTTTATTCCTCAAAATACATAAAATAGCTTTAAAATATATTACCAACATTACTGTAAACAAAGAGAACTGCAACATGAATTTTAAGCTTATGTGAACCTCTATTTGACTTTAGAATATATCCCACTATGGGAGTGCGCTCAAAATACTGTGTTCTAAACTCCCTGGAAATCCCTCGTCTGGTGTGGCTGTTGTCGTTGATTATGTGACCAACTTGATAGACTGGTTCATGTTTTCTAGGTTTCATTTTAACTCTAGAACTTGCTCAGTTGAATTTGGATTTTATTATAGTTTTTACAAATGTGAACGATTTTTTATTATAAATACTAAAATATATAAATGTTTTTATTCTTGTCTACTGTTTCCTCTTTTTCTCTATAGGTAAACATTTGTATAGTTTTGGTTATTCTTCCAAGTGCTATTTTTTCAGATTAAAATAAATACGTGTAACTCGACAGACAATTAGGATTCGCTCTGTCTCCCTTTTATTTTTTCTTTGTCTCTTGATTTACCAATTTATCTAGGTAAATACTTTTAGTGGATAAACGTAGACATATAGAGATAGATGTGACCTTTCAGCTGCTTACTTTTCTTACTTAGCAACATACCCTGGAGGTCTTTTCCAATTAGGGAGATTCCCCCCTTCCTTTTGGCAGCTGCCTAGTACTTCATTGACTGCTGTTTTTGAACATTTGGGTTTCCAAAACTTTGTTACAATAAAACAACTTGGCAATTAGTAGCTTTCTGCATAAGTCGGTTTCTATTTTTTCTATTGCAACTTTTGGATAGATTTATGAAAGTGAGTTTGTCAGGAGAAAGGTTAAATATACTTGTAGTTTTGGATAGATTCATGAAAGTGAGTTTGTTAGGAGAAAGGTTAAATATACTTGTACTTTTCGATAGATAATGAAAGTGAGTTTGTCAGGAGAAAGGTTAAATATACTCGTAGTTTTGGATAGATTTATGAAAGTGAGTTTGTCAGGAGAAAGGTTAAATATGCTTGTAGTTTTGGATAGATTTATGAAAGTGAGTTTGTCAGGAGAAAGGTTAAATATACTTGTACTTCCTCTCTATGTGGGCAAATTGAACTCCATAGAGAATGCTACTGAGCATTCTCTGAAGTCAAAGATGTAAGGGTCTCTTGGGCTAACAGAATGTTCTGCTAATGTTTTGGGGTCTTGACAGTAAACTAATAATGGTATATAAATGAAATTTGTAATTTGTATGCATTGTACAATTTAGCTTTCAACTGGCTTAAGGGATATTTCCATTTATTTTCTGTGAACTGCCCATTCATATCTTTGGTACATTTTTCTAACAAGCTGTTAGTTTTCTAAAATTATCAATAGTTAGGAGAATTGTCAACTTTATTCTGACCATAGTTACTTCAGTTTTACAAATGAATTTTAGAACAATTTGTAAAACAGAGGAAAACAGTTATGATCATTGGGATCAAGATAAATTTTAAATTGACTTAAATGAAACCTGATAATATCGAGTCTTCCTTTCCAAAAACATGGTTTGTCTTTCTATTTATTTACATTTCTTTTGTTTAAGTATATGTTAAATTTTTCTTCATATAAGGTTCACAAAATTCATTAAGCTTATATTTAGCTATTAATTTGAGTCAGTATTGGAAATACACTCTTTTCATCAATGTTCCAAATAGAAGCCTGCTTTTCTGTTAATTTGCTATGTTTCTACTTTGCCACATTTCTAATTACTTGTGATCATTTTTATTGGTGATTTTTCCTAAATATTTACTGATGTGATATTTGTTTTTTGTTTTCCAGTTCACATCCTTTTGTCTTGGTCTGTTTGTGTTGCTTTAAAGGAATACCCAAGGCTGGATAATTTATAGAGAAAAGAGGTTTGTGTGTTTGACTCATGGTTCTTCAGGCTGCACAGAAAGCACAGTGCTGGCATCTTCTTCTGATGAGGGCCTTAGGCTGCTTCACTTATGGTGGCAGGTGGAGAGGAGCTGGCGTGTGCAGAGATCACATGGCAGAGAGGAAGCAAGGGTGGAGAGGAGGTGCCAGGCTCTTTTTCACAATCCGCTCTTCTATTAAACAAGTATTTCTTGAATACCTACACAAGCCAGGTATTGTTCTAGGGTCTATGATACATCAGTGAATACAACGGGACAAGATCTTCACCCAGAACATGAAAGTTGAACTAAAACTTAAGAGGAGGAATCAGCCAAACAAATGTTTGAGAAATGAGTGCTTCAGCAAGAGGATTTCATTAGAGGAAGGTGCTAAGACAGACTGTGCCTGGTATGCTTGAGAAATGGGAAGGAATCCATTCTGTCAGGAGCAGACTAGACAGAGGGAGCAAGGGAAGACTATTGGACAGGTGGGACCAGATCTGACGGGTGCCTGTTCTACAAAGAGTTTGTTGTTTCTCTGAGATGGAGAGTAGAGGATCTCCCTATTGTGGCCTACAATCTAAAGGAATCTTTCTGGTTCTTTTTTTGAGATTGAACAGCAGGAGAGTCATAGTTGAAGCAGAGAAATTATCAGGAATAGTTACAATAACCCAGCAGAGATGACCATAACTATGTGCACTTTGTAGCAGTGGAAATTTTAAAAAGTGATCATATTCTGAGTATTGTTTGAAGGTGAGGCAACAAGATTTCCTGATGGCTTGGATATAAAGTGCAAGAAAAAATTCCAAATTTTTATGGAGATGATTCTCTTGTACAGATAAATGACAATGATAGGTTGGGCCTCTGGGTTTAGTGGGGTTCACACACTTCCTGATAAATTCAAATATTTATTTCTTCAGAGTTTGAGATTTTAGATGAATGAATATATGAGTCATTTACATGTTTTTAAAAAACACTGTTTGATGCAATAGAGGAGAAATAATCTTAGTCTATAACAAATTGGAAAAGAAAAATTTTTGATTTGTGTTTTCATACAGTTTTTTTTTCTAACAAACATACCCCTAAATCCTTTGAAATCTTTGCAACACTTGAATTCACAGTCATGAACATTGCTGAGAAATAGGCTACTTTTGTTCACTTCATCAATTTTGGATCATATTTTGGAAAACAAGTATGTGATACACTTTTTTTATTTTATTAAAATTATTTTAAAATAATTTTACAAATTGGGGTGACAGAGTTTTGATGTTATTATCCAAGTATAAGTGGGTTCTCATACTTGGAACATCCAAAATACACTTAGTAAAATCAGTTTTTTACTGGAGAATTGCTTATGCTTTCTACCCATGACATCCTTTTTGGCACCTACAGTATTAATTACTCTCTCTGCTAGAGGCAAGATATGAAAGAGAATAGAAATTGGAGCTTTGTTATACATTGGCACACTGACCATGTAGAGCTGACATTTATATAACATATTATTTTTGTGGAATGCATACGTGTCACGGTAGAATGAACTTGGAGGGCTAGAAGACTAAAGAATTGAGTTTCAATTGTGCAGTGATTTTATTGTGTTGATACGAATCTGTTCTCCTTTTAACCCTGAACGCTGAACCTTGATTGATATGGAGACAAAGAATTTCAACCCCTGCCCTATTTCTAAAGTATCAGCACTGCAGAGTTTTGCTGCATTTTGAAGGGGAACTGAAAATTTCTAAACCATTAAACATTGTAATTTTTTTCTCATCAAAACTTTAAATTCTTTCCTAAATGAAGAACATTTCGGGATGATTAGATGAAAGCACGCAAATGGGTCGTCAGCTTGACATGAGAAGAATGAGAGACCATGAGGAAAACGAGACTCAAGCTGATCACTTTCTTAATACAGAATCCCGCAAATCACCCCGCTCATGTCTCCAAGCTACAGATTTGACTAAGCATAAGAATTGGAATATATTCTTGAATCAATTCGAAGAACTCTAATGTGCATTCTTCTGTTTTCCACAATACGGACGTCGCTTCTCTGACAAGCGTGTATGTGCTCTTTGAGACTCTAGTTCTGGTTCGATTTGTGACCTTAGGCAAATCACATTTTTTTTCTATCATGGATTTCTCATCTGTAAAATGATAATGCCATGTTCCCTCACATCGAGACACAAATGACTGTTTAATAGCTGTAAGGTCCCATTACACTAAACAGCATAAAATACTAAAGAGAAACAAAAATAAACCA
Source organism: Theropithecus gelada (assembly GCF_003255815.1). Lineage (NCBI taxonomy): Eukaryota > Metazoa > Chordata > Mammalia > Primates > Cercopithecidae > Theropithecus > Theropithecus gelada. Next base: position 70,330,415 of record NC_037686.1, read on the forward strand.
AAACTGAAGTCTCATCCACCGTTACGCTTTGGTAGGATTGCTGACTTCTGTCACTTCCTTCCTAAAATTACCAAGCTGAATATGTTTGTGAAAAGATGGATTAAGATGAAATACATCCATGTAACATTTTGCTTCCCTTCTGCCTTTCATATATGGATGGATACCAACCGATACCATGTTTACCTGCCGTTCCCAGAGACACTGGACCTCTCTGACCTCTAGGCTCTAATCTCTGTGCCTAGGGTATCAAAAAGCTAAGTTTCCTCTCCTGAAAATCCTGCATATTTGAACAAGGTGTTTCTTTGTGAAGGTAGCCAAAATGTTTACCTTTGTTCCTAGGCATAATTACACAATGGTGTAGAATATGCAAACATTGTGCAGCTGTCAGTATATTGGCTGTTGCTTCTTCCCCATTGTGGCTTTAGAGAGGCAAAGTCACTTAATGGATATACAGAAACGTTGGGTTATGCAACGTAGCTGGCAGGAAAATTCCCACCTGTCCCCAGACTCATTCTCCACTCCTTGGCTGACGTCCATTTCCATGGCCTCAGAAGTTATCATAATTCATCACTGATCAGAAGACCTTAGCTTGTTTCTATCGCCCATTTCACAGATGCCTCAGCCCCATACCCATAGACCCATGGGAGCTCAGATCTGAGGCTGGGCTGTGTTTTATCTCTGCCTCCTCTATCTCTTCATTCCATGGTGACATCTGAATTGTAGAAACTGATCTACTGTATTCGTAATCTGAATTTCTCTAATTGCCTATTTCTTTCTTTTCTATTAGTTTTTCACACAATATAATTTATTTCAGGTCTTAGGGTTTCATTTCCAAATTGCGTTCCTCTTGAGAAAGATTTTTGGAACTTTCTGAAAAAGGCCACCTGGCTCCAACCAAACCCACTGCATCAGCCCATGGGGAGGATCCCAGGTACTTGTGTCTTTTAAAGCTCATGGGTAATTTAACAACCAACGAGGATTTTGTACCTTAGGGCAGTGTTGCTTTACAAATTGTGCAGTTTTGCAAATCATGTATATCAGAGTCTCCTAGAGGTTTTATAAAAATGCCAATTCCAAGGCCAAATCCAGAACAGATTACAGGACAGCAAGCACCCTCACCTGAAGCCAACGAGCCCCAAACCCCGTCTCTGGTTGTCAGTGGGACGGCGCAGGAAGTGCTCTGGTCTCCTTTGGGTTTCAGTCCTCTGTTGACATCCTGGTTCTATACAACCTCACAAAAACCTGTGTCCTTTCAGGGTCAGAGCATATCAAGCCACTGTGGGCAAGAGCATGGTCCTCCAAAAGAAGAAATCTCCTAAGGAAGCATGACTCAATCATGAGCTACGTGTACCCAGATCAATGCCTTCCCTATCCCACCACGAGGAAAATTGGGAGGTTGCCCAGGGATCCATGCCTGGGAAATCTGCTGGTTGCTCCCACTCCTGATAAGTGTGTCCCAGCAGTTGTTTGTTGAAGAAAACCCCTCCTCTAGCAGAGCACACGACACTCTGGTGTGGACAGGAGCACGTCTCCAGAGTGGACTGTTTGATTCAGAAAGCGTGCACCATCAGAGGTAGCTAGCCTAGTAATTCACATTACGTCCTCCGTTCCCAATGACCTGGACTTTATCCCATCGTTAACCATCTGATGATTTTGGGCAAGTTACTTAAACTCTTTGTCCTTCCATCTCCTCATCTGTAAAATAAGGATAGAGGGGTACCTACTTCACAGGATTTTTGTAAACATTAAATGAAGGAATACAAATAAAGCCCTTAGACCTAAGACATAATAAACACTCAATTATAAACTATAATTATTGTCATGAACATCAGAACAAGAAAAACATATTCCCCAGATACTGGGTAGGAATGGCTCAGAATTCTGGCACTTGTAGGATTTAGAATCAAATCAGAACTTCCTGGCCAATATGCCATGGTCTTGCATGTATGGATAAATATCTTTTCAGCTCTTAGGGTTGCTGAGTGGTGCCTGGGTCTACCAGGAACCCTAGGCTGATCTCCCATCTTGAGCAATCTCATCTAGCTTTCCCAGTGCCTTGTGAAAATATTGCCATTTTTTATGTGTGCCATAATATTAAATATGCAAATATCATCATTTTCTATGTGTTCCAGGTCGATAGCACTGGGGAAGCAATAAACATTGATATGGTTTGGCTTTGTGTCCCTACCCAAATCTCATGTTGAATTGTAATGACTATTGTTGGAGGTGGAGCCTGGCAGGAGGCGACCGGATCATGGGGGTGATGTCTAATGGTTTAGCACCATCCCCCTAGTACTGTCTTGTGATTGAGTTCTCAAGAGATCTGGTTGTTTGAAAGTGCATAGCACCTGCCCCTTTGCTCTCTCTCTCCTGCTCTGCCATAGTAAGATGTGCCTGCTTCCTCTACACCTTCTGCCATGTTTGTAAGTTTCCTGAGGCCTCCCAGCCATGCTTTCTGTATAGCCAGTGGAACTGTGAGTCAATTAAATCTCTTTTCTTCCTAAATTATCCAGTCTCAGGTAGTTTCCTATAGCAGTGTGAGAATGGACTATACACACATCATCTACAGATGTGGTGACAGAAGACTGAAGCCTCAAAGTCACCCAAAATTCTGTTGAGTCTTTTGTCAACTCTATTAACTGATGCCATATCTTGACTATTTGGAGAGATCTAGGCTCAATCTTCCTCTTTTTTCTATATTTTGTTATTTAAACCTGTGTAAAGGTTACAGATCAATCATCGGACACATGAACTGCAAGCCTCACAGCCTCTGTCCCATCTAAGCTTCAGGCTCCACTGGCCTGAAACCTGAGGATTTCACCTTCTTTGTTTCCTGTGCTGGTCAACTTCAGTAAGACCCACACAGCAAGGTTTTCTCTAAATGCTGCTCTATGTCTATCCCCATATTGATCAGTACTTCCTCACTCTCATTTTCCATCGTGCATTTTAGAGCTTCCATTCTGGGACAAACAAACCCTTTAATTGCTTATGAATAGTGTCAGCAAAACAGAAAAAGTGGTCAGCGTTTTTCAATTTCTGCACTGAGAACCGTTAATGGGCCATAAAATCAGTTTGATTGGTGGCACCCATATTATTAAAAATGAAAGAGGTGAGAATATAAAACGTCAGAATGCATCACCTATAGGATAGTTTGTGTGCATGTGTGTGCACACGTGTGTCCTGAATTATACTTTTAAAGGCATTTCTTACTACAAAGCAAGGTCAAAGTTTAAAACCCACTGCAATCTATTACCTTCTATTATCAATATTAAGAAATAGTAATTCACGTACAGTTTCAAGACATAATTCAATTACACAGGGAAATAAATGGACGTCCCTAAAAGCCACAAAAGCAGAAGGAACTAAGAAGCAGATGAGCAAGACTTATGAGTGAATGGCATTGCAAGTTCACAGGTGTGGCGGTAGGTGGGAGGGAGCATGGCTGGTGTGTCGGGAGTGGTGGATAAGGGCAGATATTTCATAGCTCATGCTGTGTACACACTCAGGACATGATACTGTGTGAATGTAGACATCAGAGCTCACCCAGAACTGAGAGCCCTTCTGCCATTTCCAGGACTCCTGGATACAGGTGGGACAGAAAGGAGATATCTGCTCATGACAAGAAGTGTGTAAGACAGGCCTTTGTGTGAGAAAAATTATCTCATGTGTGCCACATACCACACACATGCACACACAAACAGGCACACACATACCACACAGACATGCCCACACACACGCATATCCCAAGCAGGCACATATTTACATGCCCACTCACAGGTATGCACATATACACACCACATGCACACACAAAACAGACACCCACACAGGTACACACATACATACAGCACACAGATATGTACATACACACACCACACACCACACAGGCAGAGGCACACACATACAAAACTTACAGAGGTATGCACATACATGCACACCACACAGGCATGTACACATACAAACCACATGCACACAAAACATAGGAACACACAAGTACACATATACACAACCCACACACCGACCACACAGGCACACACACTTCGTGAAGCCACACACATACACACCACACACATGCACACACAACAAAGACACATATGTACAGGCACACACATATACACACCACAAACACACCACACAGGCATGAACACACAAACACTACACACACACATCACATCCCCCACACAGAAGCACACACATACACACATGCCACACACCTTATACAGACACACACATACACACACATGCACACAGCACACGCTATACACACATGCACATGTCACACACATGGGCACACCACATAGGTCCTGCAATACAAATCCATACTACACATACAACAAACATACCACACACACTACACACACAAGCACACACCACACACTATACACACATCACACACTATACACACATGCACACACCACACACACACTGGCACATCACATAGGTCCTGCAATACAAACCCATACTATACATTCAACAAACATACCATACACACTACAGACACTATACACGTAGACTCTAAACATATACCACACATACTACACACATACACACCAAACGCTACACACACTGACATACCATACACATACATACACACACACCAAACACACCACACACTATACACACATGCACTACATACACTGCACTACATACACTCACACCTACCTCACACACAAGCTACAAACACACATCATACATACATACTACACACACAGTCTGTTAAAAACAGTACCTTCTAGAAATAAAAAAAACATAATTACTGAAATGAAAAACTCAGTTGATGGGTTAAACAACAGTTAGAAACGGGCTGATGTGACAGTGCGTTTGAAGAGAACACTGAGAAAACAATAGAGGACATAGTATATAAATATAAAGAGATGAAAATGTGAAAGATGGGTAAGAGAAACAGTGACCACACGGAAAAGGTCCAAACACACGTAATACATCTCAGGAGGAAAGAATAGTGTAAATAAGAAAGACTCCTTATGAATTTTCTAGAATTTACGGAAGATATGACATTAATGACCCAGAAAGCATAATGAAAATAAACTGGTTTGATTAAAACCAAATCTACACTATGGCAATGCACAGTGAAAAAAAATACATTTATTACCAATGAATGACATTAGAGTAATTGAACTTCTTAAATGTCACAACCAAGTCTATAAAAATAGAGAAATTATATTCCAATGCTGGTGGAATAAAAAAGAAAAACTCTTTTTCTATATAAAATATTATTCACAAGTGAGATCAAAATATGTAATTTTCAGGTGTAAATTAAGATATTTTACCACTCCCAGATGCTCCATTAAAAATTATTAAGGAATAAACTTTAGAAAGAAGGAAACTGAACCCAGAAGCATTCTAAGACTTACATGGAACAACTACAGGCCCAGAATAGCCAAGAGCCACATTCCCTTTAGGCAGTACGGAAGACAGCTCTCAGAAAGGGAACACTGTGACTGCAGTGCTGGACCCACAGAAGTAATAGAGAAATCCAAGTCGCCCTTGCCACTCCCACCCCTACACCAACAGAATAAGAAGCTTGTTCCTTGAGTCTGAACTTGTCAAAGCAATGGCAGGTTTATCTTGTTTGGCAAAAGGTGATTAAAAAAAAAAAAATACAGCAACATGGAGACTCAGTCCAGGAGAAATCAAAGGGAGGGGTGCTAAGATGAGGCTCAGACCAACAAGACCAAAATCGACCTGGGAATGAAATTGGCCAGGACCTCAGTAAATGGAAATCCACTCTGGAAGAAAAAAACACCCCTACTCAGCACAGAATCAATAAAAGATCATCAAACATGCAAGGAATTTGACCATCAGGCAGAAGACACAGGAAAAATAGCAAATCCCAAATTTAGCCTCAAAAATTTCAGGCATTAAATTTTCAAATAAAGAATAAACATAATAATGTAAAATTTATAAATAAATAGAAGATAGAATCTGTCAAATGAGCAAAATATGAAAAACGTAAGAAATTAGCAGTAAGAGCGGAAAAAAGGAAATAAAATTTTATAAATAATGATTACATTTTTTGAAATTAGAAACATGATGATACGAAAAGAGTAGACAAAATAGAAAATAGAGAGCTGGACAAATAAAGGTAAGAAATAAATAACTCACCTAAAACAGTACAAACATATGACTCAAAAAGAGCTATGAGTGAGCCTAAGTGGCAAGAAGACAGACTGAGAAGGCTCAGAGAAATTTGTTTAATGCCAAAGAAGAAAAGAGAGTGGAGAAGCAGCGATGTTGAAGTGGATGGTGACCAAGAATTGTTCAGAGCTGTTAAAATACAGAGTACAGTTCACACAAACTCAGATAGAACAAATTCACATCTATGCATGTTGTAGTAAAATTACACAGCACCGATTGACAAAGACAGAACTTCAAAACAGCTAGAGAGGACATGGCACTCAGAGAAGAAGAACAATGAAGTAAATGGTGAAGTTAGCGGTAGGAATTGTGGAAGCCAGAGTCTGATAAGTACATAGAAAATATTTTCAGTTTAACAAACACTGAGTTTACTAAAAGAAGTCTTTTTTGAAGTAATTTCTAAGAAAAGTAATTCAGAAAAATAGCTGGTGGCAGAAATATATGAGAAGTAAAATGCAAACGTGAGCTGATAAATTGATAAACAAATAAGTAAATTTTAAAAAATATTTGTATTTAATAATATCTAATATATTACATAATTAAAAGGAAAGAACTAAAATAACAATGATATGTGTGTCATACGGGGTTGTTAGGTGATTTTATTTTCAGGATGAAAATAATTACAGAATATCTAAGATGTATATGGTGAAATACACAGTGTATCCTTTCAGATTAAACAAGTACAGTATACAACTTTTCAACCTAATGGGTAAAAAAAAATTAAAGCAAATAAAAATTTCATTAAATTCAAAAAATGCAAATAGTGAGAATAAAAAAAATAATAAAGTGGAACAAATACAAAGCATAATATATGAAGAGAAGGACAAGTTCAAGTTAATTAACGAACAGAATAAATTATAACGGACCACCAAACCACTTTGTAAGACTTAATTCAATAACCCACACAGATGACAAATACATTTTTAGTATTTAAATGATACATATCTAAGATATAAAGCAGAGAATTGTTGAAATTACATGATATGCTAATCAAATAAAAGATGTCATACCTATATTAATATCCCACAGCAATAAAAGCAAAACTAATACAGATTTCAGTATCATGAGTGGGGTGCTCTGTAAAACATGCCTAAAAATGTGGAAGCAACTTTGCAACTGAGAACTGGACAAAGGCTGGAAAAAATGGAAGGATAGGATAGAAAAGCCCAAATTTCCTTGAACAGACTGCTGGTAAAAATAGACTTTAAGGACACTGCACTGAGGGCTCAGAGGGCAGTGAGGAATGAAATAATTTAGAGTGGAAGGAAGCAATTTCTCCTTAATTATTAGCAAAAGTTTAGCAAAATTGTCTGCTGCAGTTATGTGGAGAGCAGGGTACATAAGTGAATTTGTATACATAGATAAGAGATTTCTATGTAAGTGTTTATATTATTGTTTGGTTTCTTCTCACTGCTGATAGTAAATTATGAAAGGAGAGAAATATATCGAGAGACAAACTGTTAAAAGTAATCAGGACATGACATTTGTGACAACTTTCAACCTCTTCAGTTAGCAAATAATGTGAACATTAAGTGATTTACTCTGGAAAGCAGAGCTCTGGAAAAACTTTCAGCAAACAGTTTTACAGCCAAAAGTGTGACTAAAAACCTTTGCTGAAAACCTCAGGAAGATCAAAGGTGAGAATATTGAGTCATGAAAAAGGTCCTTTTGAGAAATGAAGGTCATGCCTCACAAATCTCAACCGAACCAAAGGAAACACAGGGGCAGTGTCCCTTAACCACCTCAGCAAGAAGCCAAAATACAGGATGGATTATCTCAAAAATCTGCAGACATGACTTTTGTTTAATAGAATAAATCGCTTAAAATTCCATGGAAGATCCATACAGCTTTGGAGAAATTTATTTTCTCAGAATCACTGCCAAGTTTGACTAAAAGGGGCAAAGAGACTAGAAAATAAAAGGAGGCTGCTAAACTCCCCAAAGGCCATTGGGAGGAAGCAGGCAGGTAAAACCACTTGGCCGCAGACATGTGCTACCTTTCACATTGTAGAAAAGGAAAGATGGCTTCTGGCAACAGCCTGAGGGTGCTTGGGAGAGGGTCCTTCACTGGTCAGTCTCTGGATGAGAATACAGCCCTGCCAGCCATACATGAGGTGGTTAGCCCATAAGAGGCATTCAATAAATGACAGCTATTTTTTAAAACATTTATTTTTGGACTTAGTAACCATTCCCCTTACCTTTGTCAAAACCAGGCTCTCCTCTGAGGACTCTCCTCGGCAGCCTTCCAAATTATGGCTTGCCTTACATCTAAAACACAAGGAAGGGGAGGCTGGTCAGACTCTCTGTTTTGTTTTTCTCAATTGGGCATTGAATGATATTTTTCTCCCTGAGGAATTGTGACATCACTACCTCTTTATGCTGTTTTATTGTTCAATTTTTATATTCTAGTGTTAGAACCAAAATGGCTGGTTACCTGCAGCTCTGTGATATGCCCTGATAACAGGTAGAGCAAGACTGCTGCAGCTCAATCCTTCCGCTTCAAACATTTCTTATCAAGTAGGACCAGGCTAGGTTGAATGATCATTTGTTGAAATTGACTTATCTCCACAAAAAAATAATTTGATGAGAATAGGCAGTAACGTCACCCAGGAAAGTGATGGTTGTACATCCTCATTCTTTGTTTGGTTTTGCTCCAGGAAAGTTATTAAATTTTTATGGATTAATCTACTAGTGTTTTTAACTGAGGACTTGAAATTGTATGATATGGAATATCAAAAGACATTGTTAAAAAATGAATAGGCAAGAAAAAGACCGGAATAAATTATTTGAGATACAGATATTTCTGCCTAATGCTTGAAAGTTGAGTAACACAGGTTTTGGGGAAAATATAGTTTCAGTTGTAAAGGACTAGTACTTCACTCTCTGATTTTGTGATTTCATTACAGGAATGGGCAAGTTCTCACAGAATTTAACATTGCCATTCTCACTAAATATTTTAAACATATTTAGTAACTGTTCTATTTTCATATCTTACATACTTGGTGAAGATTACTTGAGTATGAAGACATCATTAGCCAGATAAATGATCAGAGCAAGGCTGCTGTATTTGTCTGTTCTCACATGGTGTAAGAAAAGACCCGAGACTGGGCAATCTATAAAGAAAAGAGGTTTATTAGACTCTCACTTCTGCATGGCTGGGGAGTTCTCAGGAAACTTACAATCATAGCAGAAGGCACCTCTTCACAGGGTGGCAGGAGAGAGAATGAGTGCCAGCAGGGGAAATGCCAAACACTTATAAAGCCATCAGGTCTCACGAGAATTTACTTACTGTCTTGAGAACTTCATGGGGGAAACTGCCCCCATGATTCAATTACCTCCTACCGGATTGCTTCCATATGTGGGGTTTATGGGGATTATAATTTAAGATGAGATTTGGGTGGGGACACAGCCAAACACAGCAGCTGCCTATCTACATCCCTTGAATCTACTCTGCCCATATTTCTGTTATTCTTTCCCCAAGTTTCATATAACATACAAAGGGATCACTCCCTATGTCCCTTAGCAGAAAAAAAGTGGATTTGAAAACTGACTCTGGTATGTACTGCTGTGTACAAGTCAAATTGCTTATTTTGAGAGACAATACAATTTCCTGCAGACAATAATGGTAAATATTGTAAACTAAGGATGTAACCAGGTTTTAATCCTTTAAATTTATTCTCAGATAATGGAAATTGAACAAATAGCAAATAATCATGTAGTTCGATTGCTGCTTATCTGTAACTTATGGTTATTCAATTTCATATTTTACACTGCAGTGCAGACAACATCGAACCGTTCTTGAAAAGCAGCTTCAGCTCAGATCTGATCTCAAACATCAAGAGCCTTGACTCCAAAATGGTGTGAATTGGCTGCCATCTGCTGGACTGGGACACATAAAGGTGAATTCTAGGTTTTATGTAGTGTCCAGGAAAATCAAATCCCAGTCTCAAACAGTATGGTCTTAATTAATTTTTCTGAGAATGTCAACATGAACATATAGTAAAGATTGAACTTAATTACAGTTGCAATTTATTGATTAAAAAGGCACTTCACTATATTCCAATGCATTCAAGATCATTACAAAATCCTGTTATAAATCAGGTGTCTGAGGAATTAGGAAATAAGTAGAGGGTGAGGTTAGCTGAAACACTGGGTGTGAACTGGGAGGTTTCTGGGAATAAAATGGGAGAGCTAGGTTGGAGCAGGTGCATGGAGGGGCTTGTAAACCACTACCAAGAGTTCAGGCTGCTGGAAGCTTACAAGGTAAAGCTGGGATTCACTTAGACAAAAGGCAACTGACTTGACAAACTGAACATGCTGGGCAAAAAAAAAAAAAAATGTTTGTAGAGAACATTTGTGCTATTTTTTCAGCACTTTCCATGACCCAGGCCATATTCTAACTGCAAGAACACAGAGAAATAAGAGGTATCTCCTGCCCTCCAAGGCCTCCATTCTCAGAGCAGAGGCTTCTCGGTCAACGGCTCTAATGCATACACTGTGGCAGAGCAGAAATGTGGACTCTGGAAGCTACTGCAGGAACACGAGAAAGAAGCACCTACCTCTGGCTGGAGATGTTGACTAAACTCCATGTGACAGGTGCACAGTCTAGGTGGGAAATGTAAGCAGAAGCGTTGCAAGCATAGAGGCCAGGGAAAGGCACCCTGGTGGCTCCAGATTTTATAATGTCACGGAGTCCTAGGTGTGTAGCTCAAGCCCAGGAACAAGTCCAGTGGAGTGGACGCCTGAGGGACTGCCATTAAATACACTCAATGTGTGTCAAAAAGTCTTGGGAGTAACACAGAGATGGTCCGTCACTTTGACACTTAAAACTGCATATCGGTTAGGGAAGTACAGTTTAAAAACGCTGCTGGAGAGACAACTTGGGTTTAATTTAGAACTCTTCAGCACACAGATGGCAATTAAGCCATCCAAGAGGTGAAATTGCATGTGTAAAAGATGCATTGCAGAGAAGGCAGCCCTGACTGCCGTTTACTGGGAGTGGGTCAGGCACTGAGGGCCGAGGCACTTTCCTGTTACAAAAAAGAGTTTCGCAGACACCACATCCAGCAGGGCCACTCTGTGATGAGCATAGGAAAGATGAGCTTGAGAACACTGGCCTGGCTGTGCAGACGTCCCCACGCTCTCCTTCCCGGGTTCGTCTACACACTGTGGCTTCTTTAACACGTTGGCCCGTTCATTTTCTCTACTCCATAGATAAAATCACGGAGAGAACAATCATAGCGTTTCCCCAGCTGTTGACAGTGCCCAGTCTGGAACAAACTCATTCTTCCGTGAACCCTACCCCAAATGCCCCAACAGGACCCCGAGTCCTCTAATAATCCCTATTTCTCCCTCTTACCGAGACACCCTGTGCCCCTCCGGGTGTGCTCTTCTTGTTGCAGTGAAGCAGGAACTCACCTTGACCTAAGACAGGGCCAAGGGAAAGAGGACAGAGAAGACGCCATAGGTGGAAAGAATTCAGCAGTGCGAGTTCTTTCCCCTAGGACTGAGCTCCTCAGACTACAGGTAATCTTCAGTGCTGAAATTATATTTGTTTAGGGAAATGTAAGAAGAATTTGGAGCAGCCAGGGACCAGATCATGAAAGGTATCATTATTTAATGCTGTGGTATTTTGATTGTGTGAGGGGTTTGGAGAGTGAGGAGGCATTGCAGGGTCTTATCTAGGGAGGTGGAATGGTCACTTTAAAGACCCTATTCTGGAAGCATCTACATGTGCATCAAGATCTCCCAAGGATATTAAAAAATGCAGAAGATGATCCAGCGGAGCTGAGATCCCGCATTTCACAAAGTTCCAGGCGGGGCTAGGATGGTGGTTCTTGAGGGGTGGTTTCTGCATCACAATGTCAGCATCACTTGGAAAGTTTTAGGAGCTGCAGATTATCACTTGACACCAGACCAAACTGAACAAGGAAGTTGGGACCTGGGATCCTGCAATTGCCTTTAAAAAAAAATTAATAGCAGGTTGTGACAGTTAACTGTATGTGTCAGTTTGACTTGGGTAGACGGTTGAACATTATTTCTAGGTGTGTCTGTGAGGGTGTTTCCTACTAAGTTAGCATTTGAATTGGTACACTGAGTGAAGAAGCTTCACCCTAACCCACGTGGGAGGCAGCATGCAGTTTGTTGAGGACACAGATAGAACAAAAAGCAGAGAAAGGGCAAATTTCCTCTCCCTTCTTGAGCTGGGACCACCATCTTCTCCTGCCCTTAAACACTGAGTTCTTGGTTCTCAGGCCTTCAGAGTCAGTAACACACACACCCCCCACACCACCTGTCTGGACTCCTTTGGACTCACGTGAATGATACATTGACTTTCCTGGGTCTAATGCTTACTGATGGCAGACGGTGGCATGTCTCAGCCTCCATGATCACATGAGTCGATTCCTAAAATCTCCTTCTCTATGGATGCTACTGGTTCCATTTCTCTGGAGATCCCTCTAACTCCAGGTGATTCTGATGCCCATTAAAGCTTGGGAACATTGTTGTTATTGGCATAGTTAAAGCTGGATGGACACAGGTGTGGCCCCAGAAGATGCTAAGAAGGAAGAGAATTCTGAGGAGTCACAGTAGTGCTACGCAGCCCAGGGCTAAGAGGATCTCCCAGAACATTCACCTGCAGCTCTCTGGTGAGATGTCCACCATATGAACAAACCTGCCCCTAATAGAGGCTGAGAGATACAGGGCAGCCATAGCACAAGATGTGTTTGGCTGGACAACTAGCTCTTTCCATCTGTGTGTAATATGTGGACAAGCTAATCAGGTGTATACCTCTGTTCAGGCAAAGGAAGCACATTCAGAGAGAAATTAGCCTCTTTAATGCAAAATTACGAAGTGAGGGTCCTAAACATATCATGCTTCCCTACTATGAGCACTAAAATCTTAACTCTAGTATTAATGTTTACCCATCAAGGTGTCGATTTTGCTATGATAGTATCTCCTAGAAAGGTTCTTTAACTTGGAGTCTATTGGAGACAAGAGAAGAGTTTGCGCAGAATGACTGAATCCACACACTGCAGTGAAAACGTTCAACAGTTCAGAGGACACTATAAAGCTCATGTAGTGGGTCTCGCACGGGTCCGCAGGGCCTTCTCCATGATGGGATGGTGAAAATGTAATGACAGTGGCTTTGGGGACATTCCTGAATCTGCTACAGACTTCATGCTCCTCTTCATCCCTTCCACCTGTGCTAGGAGTCTTGCTGTATTTCAGGGCACTTATGATAAATTTGTATTTTTTGAATATGCATTTTCTTCCCATGGCATCGTTCAGAGCATCACTTTTGTCTAACCTGCTCCATAGACAGTGGGTGGGGTTGGGATACCCTGCATCTCAGTGCTGCCCAGGAGCCCATGCCCGTTGGCCTGCACCTGTGCTCTGGCTGATATCTGTACCTTTGCTGGAGTCAGTGCTCATCGCTGAATCAGGGAAGGGGAATTTTGGAGCTTGGTTTTCAGGAAGTGTCCCTTACTAGTTGAGTTCAGCACAGGAAAGGGCTCTGTTTGAGCAAAGCCACAGATGCTGGCAGAGAATCGCCTTCCACAGCTCACCTGAAGCAAAGGTCGAATTGTGTCTCTAATTCCCTGTATGCCCAGGACTCACTGGATGTCAATTGGGGTATGTGAAGTTATGCAGGGCACCACCTTCATCCTTCAACATAGTAAGGAGGAAAGGCATTTACAGAAACAATCTCAATAAAATGAGATAACATGAAACCAACATACAAAATCAGTTATTTTTTATGCACTAACAGCAAACTCTTTGAAAACTAAATCAAGAAAGCTATCACATGTACAATAACGTAAAGAATTAGTAATAAATTTAACCCTGGAGGTGAAAGATCTGCACACTGAAAACTGTAAAACTGATAACTAGATCTGTACACTGAAAACTAGATAAAAGAAATTGAAAATGACATAAATAAATAGAAAGATAATTTGCATTCATGGATTGGAAGAATTAAAATTGTTAAAATGTCCCTACTTCCCAAAGCCCTCTACAGGATCAATTAAATTTCTAACAAGATTCTAATGACTTTTTTTTTTTTTTTTTTACAGAAATAGGAAAAAACTTCCTAGAATTCATATGGAACCACAAAAGACCCAGAAGAGCCAAATAAATTTTGGGCAAAACAAAAGCAAAAACAAAATGGTGACATCACACTTCCCGATTTCAGAATATACTACAAAGCCATAGTGATCAAAATAGCGTAGCACTGGCATACGAACAAATATATAGACCAATTGAAAAAATAAAGAACCCAGAAATAAATCCACACATTTACAATTAATTGATCTTTTACAAAGATGCCAAGAACACACAATGAGGAAACAATAGTCTCTTCAATAATTGAAGAAATGACAACAAATAATAATAGAGCAATTGAACCTTATCTTACTCTCTATACACAAATTAACTCAAAATGGATTAAAGACTTAAATGTAAGACCTGAAAATATAAACTACTAGATAAAAACATGGGGGAAACACTTACTGACTTTGGTGTAGGCAATATTTATTGAATATGCCATCAAAAATATGCAACAGAAGCAAAAAATGGCAAACAGGATTGCATGAAACTAAAATGCTTCTGTACAGACAAGGAAACAATCAACAGAGTGAAGAGACACCTGTAGAATGGAAGAAAATAGGCCGGGCGCGGTGGCTCAAGCCTGTAATCCCAGCACTTTGGGAGGCTGAGACGGGCGGATCACAAGGTCAGGAGATCGAGACCATCCTGGCTGACACGGTGAAACCCCGTCTCTACTAAAAAATACAAAAAACTAGCCGGGCGAGGTGGCGGGCGCCTGTAGTCCCAGCTACTCGGGAGGCTGAGGCAGGAGAATGGTGCAAACCCGGGAGGCGGAGCTTGCAGTGAGCCGAGATCTGGCCACTGCACTCCAGCCTGGGCGGCAGAGCGAGACTCCGTCTCAAAAAAAAAAAAAAAAAAAAAGAATGGAAGAAAATATTTGTAAATCATACATCTGACATGGTACGAATATTTAAAACGTACACAAAACTCAAACAACTTAACAAAAACCCTATTTTTAAAAATGGGCAAAAAATCTCAATAGATGTTTCTCAAAGAAGACATACAAATGAACAATAGATATATGAAAAAATGCTTAACATGGCTAATTATCAGGGATATGCAAATCAAAACCACAATGAGATATTATCTTGTTTGTTAAAGAGCCATTACCAAAAAGACAAATGATAACAAGTATTGGTGAGGATGTGAAGACAAGGAACACTTTTAAACTTTTGGTGGGAATGTAAATTAATACACTCATTATGAAAAACAATATAGGAGTTTTTCAAAAAATTAAAAATAGAACGACTGTATGATTCAGCAATCCCACTCTGGGTAAAGATCCAAAGGAAATGAGATCAGTGTGTTGAAGAGATGTCTGCACTCATATAATTGCAGCATTAGTCACAATAGCCAAGATATAAAAATAACCTAAGCATCTATTAACAGATGAATGGTATCTCCAGAGACAGAACCAACAGGAGATTTTATGCGTGTGTGTGTGTGTGCACACACGTATGTACATGAGGAGATATACTATGGGAATTGGCTCATGCAAGTGTGGAGGCCGAAGAGTCCCACAGCCTGCTGTCCATGAACTGGAGAAACAGGAAAGCTGATGCTGGCATTCAGTCTAAGTACATAGTCTGAAGAACTGGGGAAGCTGCTGGGGTTATTCTCCATCTGAGGCTGTAGGTCTGAGAAGCGGGGGATAAAGGGGAAGCCCCATAATCCAGAAACCCAGGAACCAGGAGCTCCAGTGTCTGAGGGCAGAAGAAGAAGGATGTCTCAGCTCAAGGAAGAGAGCGCACTCACCCCTTCTCAGCCATTTTGTTCTCCGGGGCCCTCAGTGGTTTGGAGGATGCCTGCCTGCATTGGTGAGAGGGGAGCTTCATTACTCAGTCCACTGATTCAAATGCTGATTGCTTTCAGAAACATTCTCACAGGCACACCCAGAAACAATGACATTCTTTAGCTCAGTCAAGCTGACACATAAAATTAACCATCACAAGTAAATAAAAAAAAAAAATCTGGAGCAAAATCCTGCTAGTTGCAGCATGGACCAATCCGAATGTTGTTATGCTAAGTGAAATAAGCCAGCACAGAAAGACACATATCACATGATTTCATTCAGATGTGGAATCTAAAAACGTTGAGCTCGAAAGCAGGGTAGAGTGGTGGTTGCTAGGGCTGGGGAGTCCCGGGAGAGGCACTGGTCAAAGGATGCCAAGTTTCAGTTATAAGATGAGTAAGTTCTGGAGATATAATGTACGGCAGGGTGATTACAGTTAACAATACTCCATTGTGTACTCAAACTGCTAAAAATGGATCTTAACTATTCTCCCCACCTCCCCTGACACACACATGTACAAGTCAAACGTGTGAAATGATGGCTGTGTTAACTAGCTTGATAATAGTGATCATCTCCCAATGAATACTTATATCAAAAAATCACAATATATACCTCAAATATGTATAATGTTGTCAGTTATATCCAATAATGCTGAAACACAACCAACTAAAAACAAAGTATTAATAAAATGCTCTGAACAGTGCTTGGTTCAGGGTATAGTATGATTCTAAAACACAAACCTAATTTCACTAAACTTGTCAGGTAACGGAGACCTGTGTTCAGGAACAAAATCTCTCAAAACAATCTGAAACGGTATTATATACCATTCTGGGCAAGCAAGGAATATTTTAAATAACTCCATCAAAAATGGGTAACAATCTTGATTAGATTCAAGCAGGACTTCTGTAATATTCCCAGCATTTTTATACTTTCCAGGTTAAAGCTGGTTTGTTTTGATCTGAAGGGGTGGCCTGCCCCTCCACACCTGTGGGTGTTTCTCGTAAGGTGGAACGAGAGACTTGAGAAAAGAAATAAGACAGGCCGGGCGCGGTGGCTCAAGCCTGTAATCCCAGCACTTTGGGAGGCCGAGACGGGCGGATCACGAGGTCAGGAGATCGAGACCATCCTGGCTAACACGGTGAAACCCCGTCTCTACTAAAAAATACAAAAAACTAGCCGGGCGAGGTGGCAGGCGCCTGTAGTCCCAGCTACTCGGGAGGCTGAGGCAGGAGAATGGCGTAAACCCGGGAGGTGGAGCTTGCAGTGAGCTGAGATCCGGCCACTGCACTCCAGCCGGGGCGACAGAGCAAGACTCCGTCTCAAAAAAAAAAAAACAAAAAAAAAAAACAAAAAAAAAACAACAAAAAAAGAAATAAGACACAGAGACAAAGTATAGAGAAAGAAAAGCGGGGCCCAGGGGACCGGCGCTCAGCTTACAGAGGACCCACGCCGGCCCCGGTTTTTGAGTTCCCTTAGTATTTATTGATAATTATCTTTACCATCTTAAAGACAGGGGAGTGGCAGGACAATAGGATCAAAGAAAAAAGAGGAAATCGGCAGTAAGACATATGAACAAAAACCTCTGTGACATGAATAAGTTTAAAGGAAAATGCTGTGCCTTGAGATGCATATGCAAACATCTCCATAAACCCTTTAGCAGCATAGTTTCAGTCTATCACATGGGGAGAAACCGTAGACAATACCTAGCTTTCCTAGGCAGAGGTCCCTGCGACCTTTGGCCGTGTACGTGTCCCTGGGTAGTTGAAATTAAGAGAATGGTGATAACTTTTAACCAGCAAGCTACCTTCAGGCATTTGTTTAACAAAGACACATCCTGCACAGCCCAAAATCCATTAAACCTTGAGTCACCGCAACACATGTCTCTTGCAAGGACAAGGTTGGGGGTAGGGTCACAGATTAATAGCATCTCAAATACAGAACAAAATGGAGTCTCTTATGTCTACTTCTTTCTATATAGACACAGTAACAGGCTGATCTCTCTTCCTTTTCCCCACATTGATCTTGTAGTTTTCATAGGATTTCAAACAGCCAAGTTTCTCAAAGTGTATTTGTGTTAGTCTGTTTTCACGCTGCTAATAAACACATACCCAAGACTGGGTAATTGATAAAGGAAAGAGGTTTAATTGACTCACAGTTTCACACGGCTGGAGGCCTCACAATCATGGCGGAAGGCGAAGGAGGAGCAAAGTCACATCTTACATGGTGGCAGGCAAAAAAGAGCTTGTGCAGGGGAACGCTCTTTTGTAAAATCGTCAGATCTTGTGAGACTTATGGGGAACTGCTCCCATGATTCAATTACCTCTACCTGGCCCTGCCCTTCACATGTGAAGGTTATTATAATTCACAGTGAGATTTGGGTGGAGATACAGCCAAATTGTATCAGTATTGTTTTAAACAAGAGGGCCTCAAGTGTCATGTCCTTGCTAATGATACAATTCAAAAACAAGGCTTCTTGGTGTTCCACCCTTGGTGCTCACCAGCTGGAACACCACGAGGTTTAACAATAGTGAGTACTTGATAAAAGTCACTTGTTCTTTTTTTTTTAATGAGATATTACTACAAGGGATAGAGAAAGCAGTTTGTGAAGTATAGTGAGTAACTGGCTAAAGGACACTACTGAAGAGACCATGTTTGAGTTTAATGTCAGTGTTTTCATGTCTTTTTGACGGTAAAGAATAGGAAAGGGTGGAAAGGAAATTTTTCTTATTAATTAGTTTATGATAACTTCTAGCAGGACAAATAAACATGAAAGGGTGGAATGAATGAAGGCATAGATTAAACAGGTTAGGCTATGAGTGGATAGTTGTTTTAGCTTGATAATAGGTATATGAAAGTTGAGTCTACTTTTGTCTGTGTTAGAAATTTTCCACAATAATAGGCTTAAAATAAATGAGTACAGGAAAAACCTAGGAGAAATAACTCTAGCAGAAAATTTAAATATTTGTCAAATAATTTTAAAGGTTAAAAATATTCATTAGCAAGTAATACAGGCAGAGTGTTTTGACATGTCCTCAATGTCATTAATATCTTTTGCTTTTAAATAAAACAGAATGAAACAACAGAACTCATCAGCAAAACAATTTAGAGATTGATAGAAAAAATCCTGATGATGTAAAATAGTTTAAAAAATTGTCATTATAAGTTAGTATAGCAGTAATTTCTATTAAAAAAAATCTATTTACATGTCTTTTACCCAAAGTAGCATTTTTTTTTGCTAAGAAAATATATTTTTGATTAGTAAAGAAATTAAACATGGAGTATTTCCTTCTCCCAGAAATGCCTCCCAAGCTCAGATTTTATATTCGTTGGAACTAAAATGACAATTTCTAAAGCTTGGTTATTTTTTTTCTAAAGATGTGTAGTTAATGACCTTTACTCCACTAGAGGGCTCTGTGGATAAGAGAAAATACTTAAAATCACAGCATTTAAAGCCATCTTAAATGTATGCCATTTTACCAATTAATCTCTTGGTAATTCTTATTTCATATTCAGATGTAACTTATTGCTTCTGAAACTGAGTAGTATAATTAATACTTCATCTCCATATGAGAAGAACTTTCTAAGTCTTAAAGCTTCCTAAAGATGAGGTGGGTTTTCAAAATGTTTCAACAGGTGCTAGGAGGTATTTTAACAAACTTTGAAAGTGTCTAAGTTCCTTCTAAACATTCAAGTGTAAGAGTCTAAGAAATATTGGTCTATTTTTATTCTTAGAAAAGGGATGGCTTTATTTATGTAGAATTATAGAATTAGAGGGCGGGAGCTGGGCACAGGCTAGACCGGCTTTTGGACTGAAATGGATAACCATTTCCCATAGACAATGGTCTTGTTTTCATTTGCATTTAAAAAAAAATAATGTCAAGCTTATAATAAAGTTACAATAGGACCAGCTACTCCTATATACTCTTTACACAGTATCCCCCCCAACTAGTCGAAATTTACATAACTAGCTATTGAACAAGTTGGAGACATTGTGCCCCTTTATCCTTCAAAGTGTATTTCCTAAGGAGGGAGATTTTTCTCTTACATAACCACAAAACAGTTAACTAAATCAGAAACATTTAGCACAGCTTCAATGCCATCATCAAGTAATCAATTCATATACAAATTTGCTCCTTCTGTCTCTCCACTGTCCTTTAATCTAGAATCACTTTTCAGTCTTCCTTGTGTCTTTATAATTTAATACTCTTATTATTCTGGTGCTTGTTTTTCGTATGATGAAAGCTGTCAGTAGCATTATTTTATGTCTATTTGTGGATATATAGATTTTGGGGGATTAATACCTCTGAATAAAATAGCTGGATCAAAGAGTAGAGAAATGTTAACATCAAAAGAAAGTGTCAAGCTGTTTTTCAAGATGGCCATGCCACTTTCATTCCTGCCAATCATGTGTGAGAGTTTGGTTGCTCTAAATCCTGAGCTAACGTTCAGATTTATGGTAATCTCAATCTTAGCAATTCTGGAGCATACGGCAGCTTTAATTTTCCAAATGACTAATAATATTGAGCACTTTTCCCTGTTTTATTTTACTATCATTGTGTCTGCTTTTGGGACATGTCCCATGAGGCCTGTGCTCATCAAACCTACTGGGTTGCCTTCACTTTGTGACGATGTAGGCATTCCTACATATTCTGTCACCACTTTCTCTGTCAAACATACATATTGTGAATCTTTTCTCCCTATCTGTAGCTTACCTTCTTATTTCCTAACCAAGATTTTGATGAGCAAAATGTTTCACTTTTTATGAAATATAATTTTTTTTTTTTTTTTGACACAGGAATTTCACTCTTGTTGCCCAGGTTGTATTGCAATGGTGCTATCTCAGTTCACTGCAGTCTCCGCCTCTGGGGTTCAAGCGATTCTCCTGCCTCAGCCTCCCGAGTAGCTGGGATTACAGGCACCTGCCACCACGCCCAGCTAGCATTTTTAGTAGAGACCGGGTTTCACCACGTTGGCTAGGCGGGTCTCCATTCCCTGATGTCAGGTGATCCACCAGCTTCAGCCTCCCAAAGTTCTGGGATTACAGGCATTGAGGCACCATGCTAGGCTGATGAAATACAGTTTTTTGAAAATATTTTTGACCTCTTATGTCTGAGAAATGCAGAGTGGCAAAGATATTCCCTGTAGATTACTCTAAAATTTTCTAATGTTCACTCTCCTGTTGAGTTCTACAATCCCTGAAGGAGTAAAAGGTTGTTCCCCAGGCAGGGCCTCTGGGTGTCTCTCCGAGGTGGCGGCATGGGCTGAGACCACCCCTGTAACGGACCCCATGCCATTCCAGTGTCTCAGGTGGCGGAGGGGAGTCTTGGGCCCATAGGGAGGAAGAGGCATCCCCGAATAGGCTGCCCTCTGAGAGGGCTCCCTGGCTGTGTTCTGCCTGAGGAAACAAGTCTATGGGATGGGACTCTCAGAAGAACCGACTCTGCCAACACCTTGATTTTAGATTTCCAGCCTCCAGAACTGAGAAAATACATTTCTGTCATTTCTTTGTTATCCAGAGTGTGGTAATTTGTTGCAGCAACCCAGAGAAACTCACATGGACCCACTGGCACCATGCTAGCTTCCTGGACTCTGTGGCTGGGACACGGGTAATTGAGGTCACCAGTGCCAGTGAATTGTCAGAGGCCCTGAGGTAGCACCTGCCGGGGATGCTGAGGCAGACGCCCTCAAGAGTTGTGTGGCCTCGCCGTGAGGAGTCGCAGGTGAGCCATTGGAAGGGTACAGAATGCCCGGGGTGGGCGGCGTGGGGACGTGAGCATTGATTCCAGACAACCTCGATCTTTCTTGCTTATAAGTGGCATTAGGAGGAAAGATCCCTGAATGGGTCAGGGTGAAGGTGAAGTTACAGTTGACAGCATTATGCATCAAATCTGGAAAAGGGGAAGCCAGTAGCCTGAGGGACTGCAGGGACAGGCTAAGCGTGTGTTGACTGTCAAAGAAGGGAAATAGTAAAGTGTCATCTGCTCTTGGAGAAGGTCTCACAGAGTGGACATCACGAATGGTGTGGCAGGAATGAGGTCATTAAGAAGATGAAAGGGGCTGGGACGCAGGGCTTGGAGTCCAGGAGTAAGCATCTTCTTTCCAGTGTCATAGTGGGAAGACAGAGGAGAGATGGGGAAGAGCCTCGGGGTGTTCAATTTGCTGGCGACAGGGTCTGGCCCAGGGTCTGGCTCGCGGCTGACACTTCTCGGTGGGTGTAGACCGGTTCTCCACTGGATACCAAGGCCAAGTGCCCTCCCAGTGATCCCCTGAGGGTAAGTGGGTAACAGCATCAGGACAGAGTCCACTTCTTTTCCAGTCTTGAACCTTTATGGGTGTGGCATAATTTGGTTTTATGATGTCTCCCCCAAGTTCCACAGTTGCTAACAATTTTCTAACATGCCATTGGAGAACCCATCAGCAAACTCTCAGGTTTCACAGCTCACAATGTTACTGAACATCCCAAGAAAATCCAGCACATTCCAATACGTCTTCCCTTACTGTTTCCTCACTTATCCAGGACTCCACCTTTCTCTTAACTAAGTTTCTTCTCTACTTTGCAACGAGAAAGACATCCTTTTTGAGGAGAAAAGAAAAATGTGAGGTAAGTAAACTCATGCAAGCATGTTCCAAACAGCGTGTGAAATGGCGTGGTTGTTTTCTCCCTGGGCTCACTCCTGGGGTCCTCTGACCCCTCCCTTCCTGGGCACCAAGGCCTCCTGGTTTTTCTTTGGGGTCTCTGTGGGTCCTGGCCCCTCCTCCTGGAGTGCTTGTCCTTTGATAACCTTGTGACTTGTGCCCTTGAGGTTTTAAGTCATGTTCCTCCTGCTTACAGGGTCTCTGAGAAACCCACAACAATTTTGGTTCTGTTACCACCACCTCCAGCATTTTCTGCCTCCCTTTCCTGATTTATTTTTTTTCTTTCTAACACTTATCACTATCTAAAACACACCATAGGCCAGTGATTTAACTTTATTCCTCTTCCATGATTTATTGTTTTCTTCTTAAGATTTATCACTATCTAAACTATGATGACAGCAGCTGTCACGTAATAGTTGCTTAATAAAAGCTTATTGAAAAGCTTATTGAATGAAAGGATAAAGACTGTGTAGAGCCCTGCCCAGAAAAATGAGAATGTGGCTCATGCAAGAAGTTCTCAAGGGTCAGGAAAGAAGAATATCGGGGGTTGAAAAGTGGACAATTGTAGAGGTGGGGTAAGCAGGCCAGGGATGGGAGTTAGGATGATGAGGCATGAGTTTCAGGGCTGGAGACGAGGCTGTGATTTAAAGAGGAAAATGTAGTTTGCAATGGAAAAGAGCTGTAATAAAGTAAAATAAATTAGTATTTTTTTAAAACCTAGGTAGTCTACTCCTATTGTAGGGACTCTAGAAGACTCTAGATTCTAGAAGATCCAGATATAGATGTAGTTACTGGAGCTGATGAGTGGACATCTCAGCCTCTAGAATTAACTGGAGGCTTACCAAGAGGGATGATAGGTTTGGTTTACATGTTAGTACGAAATTTGGAATATATTTCTCATTTTGTGCACACACACAGATATGTGTATGTGTGTGTGTGTGCGCGTATGTGTGTGTGTATATATATGTATATCTTTTAAAAAATTGGAGATAACATTGTATACTACTGGTAATGGCATTAGACAAATGCATCCCATTATGTTTTTCACGTGGGTCACCTGTGTGCCTTTCACTTCAGCTCCTCTGAATTTCCGTGATCTAGCCAGTAAAATGCTGAAAATATAAACAAAGAAATGCAAGTTTTCAACTGTGTATATAAACAAACACAGAAATAGAAATGTTCTTCCATTCCCACGTAGGTTTCTTATAGCATCTCTCCCTCCCTTTTCCTTCATTTGCTTTTATGGTGGTATGCAAACACTTCGGTTTTCATGACTAATTTCTCTCTCTCTCTGTCTGTCTCTCTCTCTCTCATTTTCTTCTCTTTCAGAGCCTTTGCATGTGGAACAAATGTGATGTTGTCTCTAAACTTTTGCCGTCTGCCTTTATGGAAGGCTATCACTCACCTACCCAAGCCACCTGCTGTATCCATTGCACAGCGAGCAGTGGGGAGAGACACGATCAAGTTCCTCTAAGTCTCTAGGGGCTGCCATAACAACAAACATATTTTGTGAATTATTATTTGTTCAAGAATAGCAGTAGTCTTCTGGGTTCCTGTTTTGTGAGGGTTGCTGGTTCCCGTGAAGCCTCTTTAGCCTGTTCCTTCCGATTTCAGTTTAGATGCTTGCATATCCCACACGTCTTTGGGTGTATCTTATGTGCCAGGAGGCTTGTGGGAGCTTCCACAAACATTTCATCTTCTTTTAAGTGAGAAGAAGTTACCACCCTTCCCCATGTTTCAGAAGTTGAAGCTGGAGCTTGGAATCCAGGTGACTTGCTAGGTGTCACACAGACTTACCAGGGGCAGGAACCGGGTCATCTAGTTGCAATCCCACTGTTTCCCTCTTAGGAAGTGAGCACATGGGAAGTGGAACCTGTACAGGAAAATATACTACTTCTGGCGGTGGGAAGGGAGCAAAAGTAAACACCAAGGCATACTTTATTAAGCGCATGAGCAATCCTTTTTATTAGAACACACGGAAAACAAAGATGACACAAAGATTTTTCACTTCCTGGACATTATTGACCTTCCAGCAAAACGCTGCATAGCAGCTGTGAGCAGGTACCCCACGTTGTCATTTCTTTCTTTCTTACTGTATTATAGATCACCAAGTCTTATGTAATTACCCACAAAATTGCTGGTGTTGCTTCATGACAGGCGTGACAAATCCTCAGTAAGGCCCCTTTGCTTGTCTAGAAAATGATTAACCTCTTCCTGCAGCCGTTGGATGTGATATTTAATATATGCAACAAAATATATATGCATACAACTTCAGTGCATGCCATTTAACAGCATTTTCTTCATAGGTCAAAGTGTGCCCAGCATGACCTCACCCACTAACTGCATTAGTGTAAAATTTTAGGCCACAATAAAATAGTGATCTAAAATCACATAGCTTTTATCCACTGTACAACATGGATATTCATAAGATCCCTCCATAAATGTTTGGTCCAGATCTTTCTTCCACTGAATGAAGTTTGACAATTTGTGACAGGACAGAAAGGAAATTCATTATATTTAGTAATAGAAAACCTATTTCTCATTTTTCACAAGCCAAGCAGCCTCGATGAAATTGCCTAAGCCGCCACATCACCCTCCTCCACCTTTGTGGTCTGTGAGGTCGCTCACAAGGGTCTTCAATTTCCTTATGTTCACAGCTTGGCATCTGGTAATTGTCAGTATCAGAAAACATAAGGGGGCTATATATTTTTTCCTCAGAAGAAATATTTCTGATTTGAAAAGAAATAAATCTGTCAAGAGGAAAATATTAAAAATAAAAAGTGTGACTGTAATAATCACTTCGATGTCACAGCCAATTTTGCTCATTGGAACTGGAGAAGGAAACTTCCCTGCCCCCCCCAAAGGAATTGTCAAAGTAAGAGAAATGGAATTTTTATTTCAATAACCACTGTGGTTTAAGGGTAATTTATGTATAAGGAAGCACAACAGCCTCAAGAATCAAATTTCCTTAAAATATTATTTTGTATTCTCTCTGCTACAAGGCTTAGTGAAACTGATGGATCAAAGTGAAGAATGACTAAATTTGTTTCTCTAAGTTACAGTTTAACAGACACTGTACACCGTGCATAGCACTGGCAAAAAGAACAGGGTTTTGCATTTTGCAAAGGGTTATACTCAGAGAATAATATTTCTTGAAATTAAATAATCCTTATAATGTTAACACAAAAAATGAAAGAAAAGCTAGTTTTGTTTGACCTGATCCAGAAAAATAGCAAATCTTTCACTGCCCATACCCCACCTCCTGCCACAAACACACCCTTGGGCTCAGTCACTGCTGTTTTCATCAATAATAAATAGCAGTGCTACGTGTCATTTAAGTTTTTTTTTTCTTTTTTTAGTATGCATTTCCTCAGAGAAGATAGAAAGAATGTTCAGGCATTTAAATGAGCCATTTAAATTCTTATTTCTTTCTAGAATGATCCCCGGCTATAGCTAGAACTATCTGTATTTAGGATTGAAAAACAAAGGAAGAAGAATAGATAAAACAACTAAATCACGACTTCATATTTGCTCAGCTCCACACAGGAAATATTTATCATTCTCTCCATAGCAATTCTTAACTGATCGCATCGACTAACCCGAGGCGCACTTGCCGCACGCGGTAGGTGGTAGGGAGCCTGCCCCCAGTCTGCGAGTGTGTCTAAGGCTTGTCCTTTCCTCCTTTCCTCCTTTCCTCCTTTCCTCCTTTCCTCCTCCCTTTCCCTTTCCCTTTCCGTCTCCCTCTCCCTCTCCCTCTTTCTCTCTCTCTTTCTCTCTTTCTTTCCCTTCCTTCCTTCCTTCCTTCCTTCCTTCCTTCCTTCCTTCCTTCCCTCCTTCCCTCTTTCTTTCTCTTTCTTTCTTTCCCTCCCTCCCTCTCCCTCTCCCTCTCTCTCTTTCTCTCTTTCTTTCTTTCCCTTCCTTCCTTCCTTCTCTCTCTTCCTTCCTTCCTTCCTTCCTTCCTTCCTTCCTTCCTTCCTTTCTTTCCTCCTTCCTTCCTTCCTTCCTTCCTTCCTTCCTTCCTTCCTTCCTTCCTTCCTTCCTTCCTTCCTCTCTCTCTTTCTTTCTTTCTTTTCTTTCCTCTCTTTCTTTCTCTCTTTCTTTCTTTCTTTCCTTCCTTCCTTCCTTCCTTCCTTCGCCCCCCCAGCTTTTTTTCCGGAGTCTCGCTCTGTGGCCCAGGCTGCAGTGAGCAGCGCCATCTTGGGTCACTGCAAGCTCCGCCTCCCGGGTTCCCGCCATTCTCCTTCCTCAGCCTCCCGAGTAGCTGGGACTACAGGCGGCGCCACCTCGCCCGGCTAATTTTTTGTATTTTTAGTAGAGACGGGGTTTCACCGTGTTAGCCAGGACGGTCTCGATCTCCTGACCTCGTGATCCGCCGGCCTCGAACTCCCGAAGCGCAGCTTGTCCTCGGTTCTTAATCACCTTCTGCTGATTGGCGCCTTGTTTCTGGGATGCTCCCTTTGGTCTTACTGCGATGGGATCATAGGGTCCTCTCTTTGCATATGGAATCCTTCTCCGTGGCAAATACCGTTACTCAAAGTTACTGAAGGCTGGTAACTACTTAAACACGATATATTCCCCAGAAAATTTTCAGCATTTTTTCACTTTCTGAAAAAATCAACTTATGGAAAGGAAAAGACCAGGCATTTACCAATTTCCAGATGCCAAGGTCCCCAGTTAGACGATCCGTAATTTTTATTTTGTTTTATTTTATTATTATTATTATTTTTTTTTTTGGTGGAGTCTCACCCTGTTGCCCAGGCTGGAGGGCAATGGTGCAATCTCGGCTCACTGCAACCTCCGCCTCCTGGGTTCAAGAGATTCTCCAGCCTCAGCGCCCGCCACCATGCCTGGCTAATTTTTTTGAATTTTTAGGAGAGACGGGGTTTCACCATGTTGGTCAGGCTGGTCTCAAAACCCTGGCCTCAAATGATTCGCCCGCCTTTGCCTCCCAAAATGCTGGGGTTACAGGTGTTAGCCACCGTGTCTGGCGGACAATATGTAATTTTAATTCTAAAACAGAAACAAAGAAAGAACAGCTATCATAATTGTGGGAAAGATGACTTAAAAGAAAAAAATTTTCAAACTTCATTAATGGCTGCTTCAGTTTATTTTGAGATTAAATATTACATATTTGGGGTCTGAGGGGAGGTTACATGAGATGTTAATATACGTAAAAGTCCCCATTTGTTGGCCTGGTGCTAAAGGCATCCTCAAAACATGTTCTGTTCTTTATTAACCTCAAGAGATGGGGACATGGTTCTAACATCTGTGGTGTTCTCATGTTGGTTTATGTCTGACTTTATTTCTCAATGTTTATTTCTATCGAAGGATAAAATATGGGAATTGTTTACACATTATAATTTTTATAATATATTTTTTAACACTTGAAAGCTTTAAAATGTTTACATTTAAAAAGAAATTATAACTACTACTCAGCTATTTAAAAGAATGAAATCATGTCTTTTGCAGCAATATGGATGGAACTGGGGGTCACCATCCTAAGTGAAATGCTTCAGAAAAAAAAAGTTAAAAAAACCACATGTTCTCACTTCTAAGTGGAAGCTTAACCACAGGCATACACTGATATCGGGAGTGGAATAACAGACATTGGCATCTCTGATAAGTGGGAGGGTGGAAGTGGGAGAAGGGATGAAATACTACCTATTGGGTACAATGTTCACTATTCCAGTGATGGTTACACAAAAAGCCCAGACTTCACCTCTATGCAATATATCCATATAACATAACTGAACTTATACCCCTAAATCTATACAAATAAAACAATAAACTATGACACTTTAATATCAAACTTTTCCTATGTTACAGGATACTGAAATGTAAATGTAGATTAAAATGAATTGGTTATTTTCTCATTCTTATTTCCAACAATAGCTCATAATAAATACTCTAATATGAGAATACATTATATCTTTTAAATGAGACTAGAAAACTATCAAAACACAAAAGTAGAATCTGTAAGAAACAGTGGCTCAGAGGAGTGAAACATGAACGAAATGTAATGAACAGAAAAAGACAGGTCTGACTTGGCAAGTCTTGGGTGGATGTCCCAGTTTCTATATCAGGTGAGGGCACACCTTGAGGTAGCCTGCTAGTTGTCTTTGCTTGGAGAGGGAAGTCTGGTAATGACTTTAGGATGTACATGCACAGAGGAGGCAAATGTGAAATCACAGGGTTACCTGGGAGCAGAAGAATTGGCACCAACCAAAAAACGTGCCCAGATTGAGATGGAAGCCCAGCGCACACTTAGTCAATGCTCCGCGAATAATCTGTGGATCAACTCAATAAATACACACTGAGCCACCGCCAACCACCTGCCACTCATTGGCCAAGTACTAACAATACAATGAGAAGAAACCATAGTCTCTATCTTAAATGTGGCTGCTATTCTCAAAACCGAACTCCTGTTTTAATCAGTAAAGGAACAGAGAGCTGTACACTTCAAATGAAAGCTTCAGTTCTCTTGCAAGAAGCCTACTACTATACATAATTTTTGGAAATGTTTTCTCAAATGTTCTTAAACTACAATAAGAAAGTAATGTATTTTTCAAAAGTAAATTTAAAACAAATTAAAAATGAAGTTTACAAAGAAATGAGCATACATGTGATAACGAGAAACATCAGAACTGACAACTTTTTTTTCAGCCTGGATATTTAGTAAAAATGTCAGAGACACAGTAAGTATTCAAATAATGGCCACTGGATAAAGAAACAAAATGTCCTTATGGGATGAACTATCACCAACACAGCATAAAATCTGAAGGTTTCCCTGTATTCTTTCACGTATCTTTCCTCTGTCAAATGAAATGTTGATATAGTTGGCTGTGTCCCCACCCAAATCTCATCTTGAATTCCCATGTGCTGTGGGAGAGACTCGGTGGGAGGAAATTGACTCTTGGTGGTGGGTCTTTCCCATGCTGTTTTCATGATAGTGAGTAAGTCATACAAGATCTCATGGTTTTAAAAATGGGAGGTTCCCTGCACAAGCTCCCTCTTTGCCTGCTGTTATTCACGTAAGATGTGACTTGCTCCCCCTTGCCTTCTGCCATGATTGTGAGGCCTCCAAGCCATATGGAACTTTAAGTCCATTAAAGTTTTTATTTTGTAAATTGTCCAGTCTCAGATATATCTTTATCAGCGGTGGGGAAATAGACTAATACAAATGGCTTAATGGTAAATATAAGGGGTTTTCAAAAAAGTTCATAGAAAATGTTTCATTTAAAAACCGTGCCTAGATTTCAAAAGTTTTTTGCGTCAAAGTAAACTTGTACTAAGCTGTTACAAGATGTCTGAACAAAATCTAGTTTGAATCACTCAAAAGCATAAGACATCATTTTGAAAAGAGCACCTAACAAGGCAAAAAGAATTCTACTAAAATTGAAGCATGAACGCATATCAGATTTATAGTGAAGCAATGGTAACATCATTGGTTGCTTTACAAGAAGTTTGCAATGACAATGCCCCAGATAAATCAGCAGTTTACAAATGGATAATGTATTATATAAAGGGACAAGATAATGTTGAAAATGATGGCTACAGCAGCAGACCATCCACATTAATTTGCAACAAAAAACTTCCTGTTTGTGTCCTAATTGAAGGGCACTGATGATTAAGAGCAGAAACATGAGCCAACACCATAGACATCTCAGTTCATTCAGCTTACACAATTCTTACTGAAAAATTAAAGTTGACCAAACTGATCATGGAATAGGTGCAAAACCATTGTGTCCAAACGAGCTGCAGACAAGAGCAGAGCTTTCCATGGAAATTTTAAACAAGTGGGATTAAGTTCCTAAAGCATTTATTTGAAGAACTGTAACCAGATATGAAGTGTAGCTTTACCAGTACAATCCTGAATACAAAACACAAGCAAAGCAATGGCTACCAAGAGGGGGAAATGGTTCAGTCAAAGCACGTTGAACTAGTCAAGAGCAAAGGTCATGGCAACAGTTTTTTGGGATGCTCAAGGCATTTTGTTTGTTGTCTTTCTGGAGAGTAAAATAACAATAGCGTCTGCATATTATGAGAGTGTTTTGAGAAAGCTGGCCAAAGTGTTAGGAGAAAAACACCCCGGCAAGCTTCACCAGAGAGTCCTTCTCCACCACAACAATGCTCCTGCTCATTCCTCTCATCAAAAAGGGCAATTTTGTGAGAGTTTTGATGGGAAATCAATAGGCGTCTACCTGACAGTCCTGCTTTGGCTCCTTATGGCTTTTTTTTTTGCTTTCTAATCTTAAAAAAGCATTAAATGGCACCCATTTTTCTTCAGTTAATAATATAGAAAATACTGCATTGACATGGTTAGATTCCCAGGACATTTAGTTCTTTAGGAATGAACTGAATTGCTGGTATTATCGCTTCTGACTTTGTTGGTGCTTATATTGAGTAATGAAATTCGTGTTTTTTATTTTTATTTGATAGTTTTATTTTGAGATAAACTTTTTGTAGTCCTCTAGTAGTAGGAAAAAGAAAGGGGCCACAACAACCCATAATTCAGATAACTGAATTTTGGGTCTTATAATCTTAGTCGATCTCCATCCCAAATGAATTGAAATCATCTGTATAATTTTCTTAGCCTTATGAAATAAAATAATAATTATTAAGGCATGTTAAAGACAATTAGAAACGTTGTCTTTAACTTATTGATTAACAAATGCACTGTTATCATTACTTCATTTTCTTATTTAAAGAAGATATTAGAGAACACAGACTCTCAAGTTCAACTGCATGAACTTTTGTTCCAGCTGCCATTTATGAGCTGTCAGTAACTCTATGATTAAAACGGGGACAATAGTGGTACTCAGCTCACTGGGATGCGTATGCCTAAATACACACAAACACACACACACATATTTCATATATAAATATTATTTTTAAGTCTATTGTACCATGGTAGTTTATTTGAGCTAAACATATTCACGTTCAATTTCTCTCAACACTCAATTATAACCAAAGCTATTATAACACATGTTGAGCATTTCCCATGTCCAGGCACTTTTCCATATGCTTTTCAAGTACTAATTCATTTAGTACTCCCCAAACCTGTGAATTAAGTGGTGCTGTATTCCTGTTTTAAAGATGAGGTGTCTGAGACAAAGAAAGATAATTAGATTCACTTGCTAAGGTCACAAAATGTTGGGATTTCTTTACCATGTTTGTTGCCTTTAACTATTGAACAGCCCTACACATACACACGAGCATGCACACACACACACACATGCACACACACAGACTCTCAAGGGATCCAAAGCCATATCCAACATGTGTTTTCTGTCTTGTCATTTTCACACCCCAAGGAAAAGGAAGTCTCCCTTTTCACTCTCCTTTCCTGGGATGCTGAAGAAACTGCCCAGGCTCAGAGACAAGGGGAAACCCTTCAGAGTGGTCTTCAGTGTGACATTGTACTTGACATGTTCTAGAAAGCAATGTGGGTCCCACCTGGGGCTAAGTGAGGAGAAGTAAAGGTTCAGTACAGAAGGTGAGGTGCTGTGGGGTCTCCGCTAATGGAGAAATAGCCTTGCTGTAATTATGTCCCAGGTGCATGTTACACTGGTGAGCTATCTGTGCTCAATCAAAAAGCGTTATAGAATTCAATAAGCATAGGTTAAAATAAAGCACTTAATGCAATCCAGAATCTGTTTATTTTTAAACTCTTGTTCCTTAAATTTACCAGTATGTTCATCAATTACAGTTGACAATCTGTCCTCCAATTCCTTTGTCTAAGAATAATCACCCTCACTCTACTTCAGGAACTCAATTGATTTTTCTCTCTATAGTTTTAGCTTTCTTCTTTATATTCTGACTATTGAGGCCATTTATTAAAACTACAATCAAAATATTGAATATATCTCAATACTCCCCAGTACTGAAATATCCGTTTCAAAGCCTAGACAGTTGGTACTGAGAAAATCCAGTATAACTCACTCTTCCAGATTTTTTAGAGGAGTGGGGGTATTTCTTTTATTAGTCTGTTCAGGGTGGATTTTCCTTTTACAATTGGGTCAGGTTCAGATAATTCATGTTATCTATCTGTCTATCTATCTATCTATCTATCTATCTATCTACCTATCTATCATCTATCATCTACCTATCATCTATCTATCTATTATCTATGTATTATCTATCTATCTATCTATCTATCTATCTATCTATCTATCTATCTATAATTTATCTGTCTACCTATCTTTCTGTCTTAATCCATGTAGTGTTTCTACAAAGGAATACCTGAGGTTAAGTGATTTATAAAGAAAAGAAGTTTATTTGGCTTATGGTTCTGCAGGCTGTACAAGAAGCATGGTGCCAGCATCTTCTCAGCTTCCAGAGAGGTCTCAGCCTGCTCCCACTCCTGGTGGGAGGCAAAGGGAAGCCAGCTGTGCAGATCCATAAGATATGTAGGTATAGATCTGTATGTCACATGGATCTCTCTCTGTGATAGATCTGTATCTATGAATCACATGCATGTGTATCTCCATCCATGTGATCATATGGAGATGTGAGAGAGGGAGCAGGTGGGGAGGTGCCAGGCTTTTATTTAAAAGAGCTGTCTTGTGGGAACTGACGGAGTGAGAATTCACTTACCACCCCTTCCCAGGGCATTAACTTATTAATGAGAAATATAGCTTCATAACCCAAACATCTCCCATTAGGTCTCACTTTCAATTATTAGATCACATTTCAACATGGGATTTGGAGGGACAAGCATCCAAACTATAACATTATCTATCATCTATGTATCTATCTATCTATGTATCTATGTATCTATGTATCTATCTATCTATCTATCTATCTATCTATCTATCTATCTATTACCTACCTACCTACCTATCCACCTATCTATCCATCTGTCCATCTATCTGTATCTATGTATCTGTCTATATTTATCTTTGTCAATTCTCTCTATATAAATATTTATCTATACCTATCTATATCTCTATCTCTCTAGATCTATCTGTGTGTCTATCTCTACCTTTCTATATCTCTATTTATCTTTATCTGTCTTTCTATCTATACCTCTTTATATCTCTAGCTCTATATATTTATCTTTATCTCTCTCTATTTATCTCTCTATCTGTATATCCCTCTCTCTCTCACTCTCTGTCTCTATCAGTCATGTTAAGGTACAAAAATACCCATGCTTGTGACAGTCTAGTGGAATAAGGTCATCCACCTGATGTTCCATCTGACAAAACAACCATAAGGTGAGATAAATTCATAAGAGTTGTGAAGCTCAATAAAAAGTGTCATTGGAAAGGGGCAACGTGGATGTGTTCCTAAAAGGCAGAAATGACGATGGAAGGGAGTGTACCCTGCTGATATCTGCTAAGGGACTCTGACTTTGTAAACACTAAGTACTGCATAGCGTACAGCAGGCACCTGCCCGCACATAGCAGGTTTAAGAAAGAGCCCTGTGAGGCCAATGCCTCCCACTGCCCTGCACAGACCCGCTTCCAAGCTCAGGCTGGCAGGACACCCAGAGGCCCTTTTTTGTGGGGAAGACAAATTCCCCTGCTGGATACATAGGAATATTTCTGAGTTCCCATCACACAGCTTCATCAGGCCATATTTTCACTGTATAGTGAAGCCCACATATCCACACAGATATTTCACCAGTAATGTGTATGATATTCCTATAAGAACCAATCACTGGATAGCCTGAAGCGTGAAAAATAAAGAAATCAGTATTTGGAATAGATAATTTAGGAGCAAAAGAAGACTTCAAATTAAAATCCAATCACTAATATTCTCAAAGATAAAATTGTCATCAATAAAATAATAGGATGTTATAAACCAAGAAACAACTTGAAAGCAAGAAAAAACTTTATAATAAATATATGATAGATGATTCTTGAAATACTTATTCGAAGACTTGGAAGATAAAATCAAATAAATCTCCCTAAAAGAAGCACAATAACACAAAGAGATTGACCAAGGGAGATAAGCAATTTTCAGTCTTTGAGGTCCATTGTCCTTTTAGTAGGAGTTAGAGCAAAAGAGCATGGAGAAAACACAAGAGAGTTCCATCAAATACAAGGTGGGAGAAGACATCCCAAAACAAAAAAGATGGGTCTCCCAAACCAAGACTTCACCATAGCCTCAGTGCAGCGAATGAGAGAAACTCACCCAGGGCTCTTCTCTATGACAGTTTAAACACTGGCAATAATGCTAAAATGCTAAAAGCTTCCAGAGAGTTAAACATGGATCACAGGCATGATCCTAGGAGTTAGAAAAGCATTTATTTATAGATAGCAACTCCAAAAATCTGTAAAATATTTGCCTTGTTTAGAAAGAAGACAGTGACTGATTCTAGGTGCAGATACACACACACACACACACACACACACACACAAGATTAAATTGAGCAGGCCAAGAGGTACACCCAGATACAAATGGCAATGCAGTTAAAAACAAAGTGTTGAAAAAGGAAATGAAAATTACAACATAAAGAGCTATAGAAATAATACAGAGATGTAATTCAAGACAAAGCATGTTAAATGTTAAAAACTACTAAGATAATATAGCAGCAAGGTGAACCTTCATGTGCTCCTCAACACAGCTTCAGCATACTATGGGAATAGTGGCATCTACAACAAAATGGGATATTTTAGAGTACTTTTTAAAACATTAGTAAGTCTTCTTGAAAAAATATTTTGTAAAAGCAGCACAGATTTGAATTATGCAATGACTAACAGATACAAAAGCTCTAAACAGGACATTATGTTCCTCAAATTAATATTTTTTCAAACAACATTAATGAAAAAATGGTCATGTAATAGATATGAAAGATAATATCAATAAAGTCCAAAAGTGAACATGATCTGTAACCACATTGCAATGAGGAATTAAAATGGAAGAATTAAAATGGAATGCTAAAATTCTATCTACATGAAAATATATAATCTGGGACAGAAAATTAAAAATTATCTATAAATGTATTGCAAAGGTGCACCCATGTCAAATATTTGAAATACAACATAGAAGGTCGGTTAGAGGAATGCCTGGCTTATTTCAATTATCATAACACCCTCTGTGTTCACCCATGTTGTCACAAATGCAGTATTTCCTTTATTAAGGCTGAATAGTGTTCCATGTTGTATATACACCACTTTTTAAAATCCATTCATTTGTTCATGGACACTTAGGCTGATTTTTTACCTTGGCTATGGTGAATAGTGCTGAAATAAACAAGGGAGTGCCAATATCTCTTCAACATACCAATTCCAATTCCTCTGAATATATACCCAGCAGTGAGACTGCTGGATTGTATGGTAGTCCTATTTTTAGTTTTTTTGAGGAATCTTCATAGTGTTTTCCAAAATGGCTGTACTAATTTACATTGCCACCAACAGTGTGCAAGGATTCCCTTTTTCTACATCTTCATCAGCACTTGTTGTGTCTTTTGGATAATAGTCATTCTAACAGGTGTGAGGTGATTTCTCCTTGTGGCTTTAATTTGCATTTCCCTCATGATTAATAAGATTGAGCATTTCCTCATGGATCTGTTGGCCATGTCTATGTATTTTTGGAGAAATATCTCTTCAGGTCTTTTGCCCATTTTTTAATCAGGTTGTCTTTAATCAGATTGTATGTCTTTAACCTTTTTCTCAACTCCTTAACTTCATAAATCGGAGCATGTTAATATAATCTCAGGCCTTTTCGGATGTCTTTCAGAAAGCAATATTTCTGAATATTACTTATGAAAGAAATTTCATAATATTTTGTGTGTTATGAAAACCCGGATGCTGAGCACTAACTCCTGCGTCATCAATGATTTTCTGGCGATTCACAGGGAAAGAACCGGAAGCACTAGAAGCCGCCGCAGGCGCTGCGGAAGTGTCCGCCAAAGGAACCTGCGGGTGGTAAATGGAGATTCCTCAGGAGTGATCGCAGGAGGCAGCCGTGTAACTCCCTCCTGCTTCCTCACATCTGCTCTTTTCACTCCTCTATCCGTCCTCCGGTGGTTGTAGCTGCTGTTGGAGAAATGCACTTTGTTTTTGTCGTCGATAAGGACATCACCTTCCCCTCATTTTTAGAAACTCTTCATTCTCACCTGCGGCTCTGTCAGGAAGTCCCTGCAGGAGAACTTCCTGTGTGGAGCTTGGAGACAAGGGCTGGAGAGGGCGGGAACTCATGCGTCCCAAGAGCCTTCTCAATGTGAGGGACGAAGAAACTCCAGGCCTCGGTGTGCTATGCTGGCCCTCAGGACACAGCCCCCCATCCACATCTTCCTACCTGTGAGGCCCACAGGCTGGAAGCACCAGCACTGCTGGACCCTGTTTCCACCTCACGGAGCAGGGGCTGCCGCCATGAATTTGTGTGTGTAATAACAGCGATGTTGGTGCAAGGCGTGGAGTCAATCACTGTACTTCAATGACTAATTAAATGAGAAAAAAACGCAGTCAAACTGATTGATTGGATTCCCCAGGCATGTGTCTGAATTGACTGAATTCGGTTAAAATGGCTGCACTGATAGTTCCACATGGACATAACCTGCCTCCAGTTTTGTTTTTCAAACCTTTGGAAACGTTTAACTTCCCAGATTGCCTCTAGAGAAGGGAGACTGGAGAAAACACAAGGAATGTGCCCCCAATTTTGAACTGTTGTTAGCCCGTTTGTCAAAGCAGAGCATAATGGGGCGTGTATAGGAGGGGAGTGGAATATGCCTAGAGAAGAATCTCCCTTCAATGTTTATTATTTAGCCAGAACAAGAAAATTAGGTTGACTAGGAAAATGGTTTTTAACATTTATTCTTAGCATAAATCAAGAGGCTCATTTTTCAGTCTATTCCTATAGAATTCAATTAAAGGTCAGGTTTGTAATGGAGATCCTAATTATTAATGTGTTGCTATTTTAATTATTGATAAGTTGAAATATTTACATAATGGATAAAGAAAATGCCCACGAACAAGTTTGGAAGCATTTGGAGAGCCTTCAAATATTTTACCAATATCCTTCTCTTGGGATTATATAGATGATTTTTTAAATACACTCACCTAAAACATTTATTTAAAGTATTATAAAGGTAAAGTTACTGTTATTATTACCCATCAGACCATTAACCACATTACATCTATCATGGATCTGAAATATTTTTAGAAAGTGACTTGTAGAGAAATCATCAAAAAACAGTAAATGTATTTTTAGTACTTTATGCAACTCTAACATTTATTTTTAAAGAATAATTTAGTTCATGATTTATTTTAACCATACCCAGTGTTCATGAACTTCATCCTGCAAAAGTACTGAATCTAATTCTGCGATTGGAGTTTGGAACAGGCAGAAGAGTGCCACATACGTGCAGCTCTTAACCACGTGCTATCAGAATTTGCTTTTCTATGTCCAACTTAGAAAATTCTATTTCTGGCATAAAAAATAAAGCTTCTGCCAAAAGTAGGCAGCAAATAGATCATGGAAATGATAATGTTACCTCTAAGGTAATATGAACTTCAGCTCAAAGGAAAGATGTTTCCTAGTCATTTGCTTTTTTTTTTTTTTTAACAATGATGTTATGATAAAGTACAAATTTTCTTTCAAATTCAAAGTGCCATTAAAAGTTTATTATCAGTATAATTTGATTCATTTTGACTAAACTGTGTAACCTCAAATATTGAGAATAATTTTCAATGTTATTTATATAAACATGTAAAAATTATTGTCCCTAAGAATCCATCAATTCCCTCTTTTAAAAAGAGAAAAAAGAGCAAGAATCTTTCAGCCTTAAAGAAATAATTTATCCAGGGATGTTTGAGGGCAGGATTAGTGATACTGACTAAAATGAACTTTTCAATACCTAATGTGATATTTATTAGGGCTCAGTTTAACCAATGTTAGTAATTATAAGAGACACAAAATTCACTATTAATTAGTTCATCATGAATTATTTAGGAATAGGTCTTTAAAGGAGAGCCATTTTCAAGCTTGTTTTCTATATTTTGTGTGGATCTCCTTCCTACACTTCTTTACATTAATCTCTTTTCACCTGGTAAAATTATCTTTTATTGTTTTCCACAGCTACTAAAGTGTTTTGTTCTCATGATTAATATCAAACCATAAGTTTTTTTGTTAGGGGAGAGATAGAATTCACTGTTTATGTGGAAGATACTATGTTTTGAAAGATATATATTTTTTAATTCTAAAAGCTCCTAGTTTAAAATATCATTTTCTTCTGATGAAAACAGAGTACAAGGTTTCAAATTAAAGAATTGTCAGCAAAGCCTTACCTTTCAAAATATGACTGCATTAAGGAAATAGCAGTTAGTACAATTAACTCATAACTTGATGCTGAAGAATATCTTTCCTTAGAGATTTTTCTTTCTTGAGAATAAACTTAACTAAGTGGAAAGTAGTCTCATGGATGGATAGATGAAGGGGATATCTGTTTGATTTGGTTTTGCTCATATGGTTTAAAATTTATATGACCTATTTATGGCAATTTACCCTCATAGGTTCATTTATTAATTCAGTTATTCACACATTTACTGAGCACCTGCTTTATATTTGGTTTTATTTTTAACAAGACACCTGGCAACAAAGACACAGGAAACGACAGCAGCCAAGTCTGACAATGCTGTTTCCTGTTCCAAAGGGACAATACATCACAAGGGGATGAGGAGATCATAATGATGAGAGTGTGCTGGAAAGGAAAATAAGAGGCAAACTTTTCTTTTTTTATTTTATTTATTTATTTTTTGAGACGGAGTCTCGCTCTGTTGCCCAGGCTGGAGTGTAGTGGCTGGATCTCGGCTCACTGCAAGCTCCGCCTCCTGGGTTCACGCCATTCTCCTGCCTCAGCCTCCCGAGTAGCTGGGACTACAGGCGCCTGCCACCTGGCCCGGCTATTTTTTTATTTTTATTTTTTAGTAGAGACAGGGTTTCACCGGGTTAGCCAGGATGGTCTCGATCTCCTGACCTTGTGATCCGCCCATCTCGGCCTCCCAAAGTGCTGGGATTACAGGCTTGAGCCACCGCGCCCGGCCGGAGGCAAACTTTTCTAATTAGAATTCCTATGGATGGAACTCATGTAATTGTTTATTTATTTATTGGAAGAGCTCACTTAGACTTATTTAGGTAAATTTTAAAATAATGCGCCTTGCTCAGGCTTCCATATGTAGGAAAATATAAGTGGAACCAGTTAACATGTCCATAAAGATTCTTCACCTGCTGGCTGAGAGGAGGCTTTGTGCTCAGAGTCGGGAGGGCTTTCTCTGTGCCAGTATCCTCACTGTACCCCTGTGCATCGCCCTGCCAGCATTTCTTTAAGAAGTGCTAGAACGTCATCTCCTAACACCGTTTCAAAAGTCACTGGTGTTTCTACATTCCTCTGTTGTAAAAATATAAAGAGTCTTTATTTCAAGCAGTCAACTTCAAATGATTAGAAAACAATCAAGGGATCAAATCATCTCAAAGCAACAGCCTTTTTGTTGAGTTATTTCTTAATGATGTTTTCACCATGTTTTAAGATGAAACTTCCCATATATCACAAATATGCAATAGCGAGGCCTCTGCGTTCCATGATGAGTCCCCTTTTAATGGAGTTCAATTTGGTCTACTTACTGTTTCTTAGTCACAATAACAAAAATGCAAAATAGAGAGCTTGTGTAATGCATATCTTTTATGATTGCAAGCATGCCATTAGCTCTGGAGAAACACGCTGGCTCAAAACCGTGAAAGAGATTGGGTTCTGTGGTTAGCACAACCACAGACCACAGGTGTCCTTAAAGGCTGAGGTCTGTGTCAAGGTCAAGGTCAGGATGCCACACAATCATTTAGGAGGGAGAAAAATTCTTCTTTAAGGAGAAGGGTTTATTGAGAGTGGTTCTTGGTGGGTTTAATAGCAGCCATAAAACTCAACACATTCAATTTAGTGTTGTTTTGAGGAAATGAGAAAACGATATGAAAAACACAAAACCAGAAGGCTTAGAGTCGCACATGACAAAACAGTTTTACCGATTGTATGAATCAATTTTAAAACATTTACTTCCATTTTAAAAAGTCATCCTCAAAGAATAAAGACTTGAAAGAAGTGCTGTCAATGTCTTCAAAACTGTCATCCATTCTACTAGAGTGGGCAACAAAATGAAGATCCTTCAATTCTGAAATACAGTTAGGGTGGAATCGGGGCTTGTCTTATAATCCAGGGACACCTGTTAGTAACGTGATGTGCTCCCTTACACTCAACTGTTACTTAAGTTCCAGGAAACGCAAGAATTGCGGACAGCATTGTTGACATGTGGGCCAGTGACATTGTCACTCCTATGCACTCTGTCTCAGTCGTCAGGCTTCTACTGAAGTAATTGATTGTGTAACTTTTGTCCTCTCCCAGAACATGGGCTCCATCAGGGCCACTCTCATGCCTGTCTCCGTGACCCCTTGATCTCCAGTGCTGAGTGCTGAGATCACAGTAGGTCTCTCTCCATTGTTGTTGGTTAAGTGAATACCATAGTTGTGAGAAGCATTATAAGCAGTTTGCTTGCATCACTATGATGGTCCCTCACTTATTTTCCATCTGTTCCTGTGAGAGTTTGTTGGGTATCCACTCAATCTAGTTGATGTTTTTACACAGGAGAAAACAAAGTTGTGCATTCGCAGGTACAGGAAATTATCTTGGTTTCCTAACGAGGAAGGACTGCTGGACCCCTTGTCTTGGAAGGCAGGCTGCCATTCCTCCTTTGATGGGCCTTCTCTCCACCTTCCTGAGCCCCTTCTGTGTCCATTTCTCTTTCCTCTTCTTTTCTTCTGCTTCCTCTTTTGTCTTCTCAAAGGCAACATGAGTTGCCTCTCTCTTCTCTCACCCTGGGTCTCCCCAGCCTCGAGTCATCTGGAAGGTCCTGTGTCATTGTTCTAAACTCTCTCTCTTTTCTGCTATGAAGGATGCCATCTAGATGAGTTACAAAGTTTCTGCAAATTCTAAAATTTTATGTGGTCATATATGAATTGTAGAATTCAGTCATGTATGACTGCACACAATTTTAGAATTTACAGAAACTTTGTAACTCATCTAGATGGCATCCTTCATAGCAAAACAATAACCCACGACCTCCCAGATGACGGTGTGTTCCGGACCGATGCACAGAGCCTCTGCCGGTGTCTCCTGGTGATGATGAAGATTTACCTGGGGATGAAGACAAATGGTGAGTTAAACCAATTGTCTTTAATAACAAAATGTGTGAGGAAAAACACCGTCTGATTTAGGAGGCCTAATTTATAAGATAAATTTTTAAAATAGCTGACTGTGAAGCAACACTAGCACTGTTATTTGGTGTCTTTTCAACATTAATAAACACATGACAATTAACTAATTTAAGCATTTTTATTCATTCTGCCTCTAAACACTTTAGAATTCCTGAAAACAAGGCACTTTCTTCTGTGTTAAAATGTCATATCATATGCAGTTTTAAATACTAACAGGATTATATGATGTATATGAGTATCAGATTTGCGAAACTGAGCACAACTTTGAAATGAGACTCCAAATGAATTGTGTTAGGTTTTGATATGGAAATGTGTTCCACAATTCATCACATCCTAGTACAGGTCTGTGTCCTATGTAATACACATGGAAACAGGGCAGGCCCTCCTCCGGTATGTGTCTGTGTGTACAAATGCTTTCTTTCCCTGAATTCTCACACAAAACAACTTCAGCCAAAATATGCCGATGGGAAGGCTTGGTCTATGGCTGATTTGGAAAAGTGGCCAAGCTACTTAACCTCTAAGTTCTCACTTGTAAAGCTTCCCCGGTCCTGCTGAGAGTGTAAATGAGAAGTTGTGTTTCACAGAGGGAGCTCTTTGGAAAATAAGTATTAATTCAAGATATTTTGTTTAGTGTGAAGCATAACACCCATTTTTGACCCCCTGGAGAATCGCTTTTAAAGCAAAAGAAAGAAGGCATATACTTGCATACTCCTTGAAGAGCATGTATAATTAATAACA
The DNA here is from genome assembly GCF_003255815.1 of Theropithecus gelada. Lineage (NCBI taxonomy): Eukaryota > Metazoa > Chordata > Mammalia > Primates > Cercopithecidae > Theropithecus > Theropithecus gelada. The sequence goes on from NC_037686.1 coordinate 70,373,048, forward strand.
TAGAATCGAGGTAACATTAGTGCTTAGGAAGTATCTGAATATTCTAGAAAACAATTTTATATAAAAGGAGATTAATGTCATTTCATCAGTGTCATGACAATTGATGTATAGGACAAAAATTACAATATTGTCAAAGATTTTTAGCCACTGGAATCACTAAGAATGTGTACAACTGTGCTCAGAATACTTTAAATTTTTCTCAGCTTTGTTTATATATTTTCATCACAATAGAGCCAACAAAACACTTTGAAATTAATAAAATTTGGAAAAAAGGAATGAATTTGAAATATTGGAGAAAATGTATATTTATTGCAGCATATTTAGTAAATTCGTTATTTCTTCCTTCAACTATTCTCCATTTAATTAACTGATCAAAATCAAAGTGGATTTTAAATATAAATATTGATTTTCAAGTGGAAAAAAATATGATTTCATCTTTGAAAAGTAGAGAGAAATTATGATCAGTCTCAAACTTTTTCAATATCAGAAAAAAAGAGTATGAAAGCTTCATATAACTATTGTACATTTTCATAATTTACTTAAGCAATGACACTGCTCCCTCAGGAAATATTATTGTGAAGAGGGAAAATAAAAAATAAATAAAAAGTGGGAAAAAAACTGTGTCCTGAATCATTCATTATGTTAAATGATTACACATTCCTCTTTATGTGAGGAAATGTTTTTAGAATTTCAACATTTAATAATATAAAAGTGGAGAGTGAAGTGGGAAGATTACTTGTGCCCAGGAGTTCGAGACCAGTCTAGGCAACATAGCGAGACCTACTCTCTACAAAAAACTTTAAAAAATAGCTGGGCATGGTTATGCATCTGTGGTCCCAGCTACTTAGGAGGCTGAGGCGGGAGGATTGCTTGAGTTGGGGAGGCTGAGGCTGCACTAAGCAGTGACGACACCACTGCAGTCCAGCCTCAGCAGCAGAGAAAGACCCTGTCCCAATAATAATAATATATATCTACATTATGTGAAGTAGTTAAATATATCTTCTTAAAGTATTTGTAAAATTAATTAACTATGGAATATGTAGTGAAAATTTAAGAAATGTTAAAATCTTTTGTTTCTTGAAGCTAGATGGAAGTGAGAATAACTGTGAAACCATCCTCAACTTCATAAAAATGAAAATAAAGTATTATTTAGCTGGTGAAAGAATCTTTATTCCATGTTTAGGTAATGTTTTATTTAAAAGATAATGTTTGATTTGGACTTACTAATATTATATTGTTATAAAAAGACATTATTTTCAATCCATCAGCTGAAAAAAAATTAACAACAAAAAAAATTTACACCTAACCTCAAAACAACTAAAACAGTCAATCACAAATGGCTTCCATTATGAGCAGCAAATTTTGCAAATTAGTTTATTTGAGTATCACTTACCACTGAATGAAGAAAAATTATTTGTAGATAGCAACATCTTGGGAAGGGTTAAGAAGCAAATTATAATTTTTTTTCTGTGTCTACATATAAGCAAATTTTTAAAAATATAGTTTAAACTGAAAGAGAAAAAACACAGTATCTTATTTGGATCAAGAACTTCTTCATTATATTTCATTTTCTGGGAAATATAATAAGCTCCTAATTCTTAATAAAATGAGATAAGATAAAGTACAATCAGAAGAACATTTTTTAAAAGGCAATTACTTTCATTGTGTTGTTGATTACTTGATAATTGCATAAAACACGTGAACAAGTAACTTACAAGGTGATTTCTTTCCTGTTAATCATGATATTGTGGGTTAACCTAAAGACTGAAAAGCTTTAAAGCACATATTTCGGTGTAGGTTAAGGGTATCAAATTACCCTTTAGTTTAGGAAGGAGTCATCCAAGTGTCCTAAGGAACAGAAATTGAAGGAAGAAGATCTGCATTTCCAAGAATAGAAATGATTTCTCAAGAATGGAAAGATACCAACATGGTACCCAGCCATAAGGGAAGACCTCCATAATTACAGATTGCAGAGCCAGGAAACTGACAGAGTATAATTAAGGACAGAATAATCTAACACTTGTATAAAGTACAAATTAATAGGACCATGTCTCCGAAACACAGCTAAGATTGAAAACCCAGAGAAGGTCAGTGGAGACAGTTATAGAAATTTCCAAGGAGAAGTTTCATTTAACTTGAAAACAAATAACCCATGGAGACTGGTGAAAAGATTAAAATTTGCATTTTATTAAATGAAAATTGTCAAATCCCTCCCCAATCAATGAACAAAAACCAAATCAAAATACCAAACCTTTAATATTAGTATTATCTAATAATGTGCATTTAAATATAGAATAATATTATTTCATGCACTTGCTCATAGAGTTACATGGAAAAGTACCTGTAATACTAGGAATCCCTCGTGATGAAAGATGAAAGCCTGTCTTTGTTATAAGGATGATGTTATCAACTAATTTTTGTAATGTCACAATTTCAGTATAACAAATTTAGGACATGAATCATCTAAATGAAATCCTTTATATGACAGCTGTCTGGCCACTGTGTTCTTATAGTAGTTCCTGAATCTGACCCGTAGATCTTGACATAGATTTAACATGATTGATGAGACCAGGCACTCATCAGATCCTGCCAAACTAATCAAACAAGAAGCCATTCAGATCACATTAAAGTTTCTATTTTTCTCAGACCTAGAAGATATGTTATTTAAAATAATTTTTACTTAGCTGGTAAAAGAATCTATTTGTTCATATTTAGGTAATGTTTTTTTTTATTATTATTATACTTTAAGTTCTAGGGTACATGTGCATAACGTGCAGGTTTGTTACATATGTATACTTGTGCCATGTTGGTCTGCTGCACCCATCAACTCGTCATTTACATCAGGTATAACTCCCAATGCAATCCCTCCCCCCTCCCCCCTCCCCATGATAGGCCCCAGTGTGTGATGTCCCCCTTCCCGAGTCCAAGTGATCTCATTGTTCAGTTCCCACCTATGAGTGAGAACATGCGGTGTTTGGTTTTCTGTTCTTGTGATAGTTTGCTAAGAATGATGGTTTCCAGCTGCATCCATGTCCCTACAAAGGACACAAACTCATCCTTTTTTATGGCTGCATAGTATTCCATGGTGTATATGTGCCACATTTTCTTAATCCAGTCTGTCACTGATGGACATTTGGGTTGATTCCAAGTCTTTGCTATTGTGGTAATGTTTTATTCAAAATAGTATTTTTGATTTGAACTTACGAATATTGGATTGTTATAAAAGGAAAATTGTTTTCCTTCCATGAGCTGAAAAAAATATTACAAAAAAAGAATTCCACCTATTCTTAAGACAACTAAAAAACCCTGTCACTAATGGCTTCCACTTTGGGCAGTAAAAGTATTAATATAATGGTTTTACTGATGGAAAATGTCAAAGAAAATAGTTTGCGGTAGTATCCTGTATCCTTGAATGAAGGATGTTCTTTTTTGGTACTAAAATTTCATCATCATTATATAGCTGATATTGGACCTTCGTCAAATCACTTGAGAAGTGACTGGTAAAGCTATCATAGGACTTTGCATGTCTTCCAATTCATCAGGCTATCAGATGAACCCCTCAAACCTTAGACACGAATGTTTAGGATATCATAGGAGACTTCTGTTGTGTCCTGGTTATATCTTCTGTAAACATGGCCTGGATTGTTTTCATCAAAATTATTAAAAGGATAGTGTGAGTGTGAGAATGCTTTATCTCCAAGGAAATATGACTCAAGTAACTTTTAAGTGGAAAATAATACGATTTCATCTTTGTAAAGCAGACAAGAGTAGTTTTAGAGAAAACTAGAGAACAAAGTTGCAGAATCTTTAAAGTGACCCAAATTCTGAAGCTGATCTCAGTGTTGTTTGGGGGAAACCACTGAGTAACATGAACCTAAACCAAACAAATGAAAACTCAAATAATGATAATAACTTATATTTAGTTGAAATCATCATTTATACCAATGAAAATTTGAAAAACATAAAAAAGTTCTTTCCAAATCCCCTTGCCTGCCTCATTGGCCTCGTAAAGATACATATGATACCCATATCAACTAGTAAAATCCAAATTATCTACCTCAGTTAAACACAGAGTCTCCCAGTTAGTACTGATATTAGACCAAAGTGCCACTCTGCTTGCAAGTACAGTGAAGCCCTTTCCGTGGAAATCCAGAAGGCTCTCAATGGGACTTTCACGAGAGATACCCAACAAATTCTAGAACAGTTCACAGAAGCATACTGAACACTGGCCAGAAGCCGTGTCTTTCATCCAAGCATCTGTGAAACAGGTATGTAAATAAACAGGACAGAGAGAAATGCACGGAGTAAGTCGTTTTACTGGCATTGAAAGGAGGGTTGGGTGGCTTAAAGTGCTTAATTACAAAAAAAAACCTTTAAATTATTACTTAGGAAGAGAACACAATGAATATACTTAAATAACAGTGCAAAAGTCTTAGGTTGGAATATGCAGAAGACACTGAGAGCTAGACATCCGAGTGGTTTATTAAAATATATTCTGGAATTTTCTTCTTTAGTGTTTAAAACAACTTCACCATATTGAGCTGTGATGGCTTAGCTATGGCCCTGTCAAAGCAAAGGGCTGGAATCAGAATATACTTTCTTATTATGTTGTGATGTGAATATTTTGCATATATACAGGTCTTTGAGTTTGCCACGTGGTAGAAAATCAGGTGTTGCCTTCCTTCTCATTCACTCATCAAGACCCCGATATCAGACATGATACTGGCACTGACACAGATGATGCGCTCTCTCTCTCTCTCTCTCTCTCTCTCTCGTGTGTGTGTGTGTGGGGGGGGGAGGGTGATAGAGGAGGCATTTCATTGAGTAAACAATGTAACAATTGTATGGAAATTAGTGCTGTGGGTTCTAATTTGGGGATCTGCAGTCTACTTACTTCGTAGTACGATGAGTCACATAAACTCTGGCATAATTTTGCAAAGTATTAAATGCATGAATGAGGGCACGCTGCTACCTCACAGGCTCGTTCTAAAATAAAATGAGTCAAATTGACTCATTGTAAAGACTTGAGAGGCATGATTGTGTTAACTGATAAAGCAACACAATTATGATGACGGTAAAAATACAGAATCACTTCCAAAGAGCTGACAGGAGAAGGAATCAGTAGAAACTTATAAAAATGGCGACGATTGAAGAGACGTTACACAATGGGTGTAATCAATGTTGAAAATCACAAGGTTGTGCACAACAGTTTTATTCCACGAGTGGCTCCGGAATTTCAGCAAGTGCTATTAAAGGAACAGATGAACTCGCCCCCAATTACCAAATTGACCGTAAATGAAGCATTTGGCAGGAGGGCGAGTCCTGAGAGAGAAACATTTCAAAGCTGATGCTTAACTGTCAAAGAGTTAAGTCACTTTAAATTGCACACATCAAGACGAGCTATTCTATTTGGAGAGCTATTTTTTTCTTTGCTTGTAATGCAAGAACTGATCCTGTGTCCTGGAGGAAAGATGATATTGACGCAAACATAGAGGCTCACTGCTATCGGGTCGCACCTGCTTATCAGACTGAAATCTTCAAGTGCAAGAATTCCACTGATACATACATCTCAGGAAAAAGATGATTAAGATCATAGAAGTTATATTCTTTCTTGACTCTAACCCTGAGATATTACAGGTGAGAAACAATGATTTCTCAAGAGTAAACATATTTCCTCCGAGCAGTCCAATAGTTACAAGTCTGAACCTTCCAGGGACCTGATTTTAAACACACTCACATCCTCAGGCAACTTGGGTACTTAGTCTCTCCAACTTTATTGGGAAAGATCCATTGTTGGGAGGCACGACAAAGCATTTCTTCAGTGTGACACCATTCTACGACCTGGACTGTTACCATCAAGGCCCTATGGGCCACAGGGAACAGGAAGTGATGGGAGAAGCATTTAGGAACCACCTCTCAGGGGATGAGTGGTTGGAAATATTGTCCTCTGACTTGCCTTTGGAAGAAAACAGAATCCTTCAATAACCATATTACAAAAACTATCCCACACAAGATTAAAAATTCTGAAGAGCAAAGGAATATTCAGCAAAATGTCATTTAGGTCTAAATGAGCACGTATGATTTTACTATGAAAGGACAGAATTAGTGAATTGTAATGTTGCTTCTGGATTTAAGGTGAAAGGTGAAGTTGAAAGTTTGGAGTATTTTGGCAAGACAAACATATCTAAGAAATCATGTTTTTCTCTTAAATGCATAAACAAATGTTTGGTACAATAACAAGGATAGTAGGTATTTTTTTAACTAAGTGCACCATATAATATTAATATCATAGAAGTAGAAATTAGATGTGACTAGAAATTGAGATATTTTATCCCAAGGCTCACATACAGATGGAGTCTCTAATGAGCAAGAAATAAAAATTTTAATTTGCAGTACTACATCTAGGGTCCATAGAACCTTAAAACTGTGCTGTTTAGTGGTACTTGAAGTTGTACTTTTACCTGTAAGACAAGACAAAGTCATATACAGAGTATACACAGACACACACAGAGTACATGACACAAAGTGGACTGTTCTTGTGTTATGTTACCTTAAACATAGTGAAGATCATCCTTGTACTCATGAAATAGTTGTTCAGTATCTTCTTCCTAGGTAATATTCAGGTGTGGCAGGAAGATAGAACACAAAGGAACCTAAGTCCCTGTCTTCTGGAAGATCACAGGTTGCTGGTGAGTGTGGAAGGGAAGTTGGAGTGAGGGGAAGGTGAATGGAGTAGGCAGAGGAGGGTGGGGAAGATGGGGAGGAGAAAGTGGAGGAGGAAGGGGAAGAGCTCTTCTGTTCAGTGGCTGGAAGGCCAAGGAAGGGCTGGTGGCTGGGAAAGAATGGGAGGCAAGGGAGGTCTTAGTGGTGGGAGAAGTCTGTGGCCTGAAGCTCTGTGTTACTTTGCAGAACAGCTGTAGTGGCCATATTGGGAAAGAGAGCAACAAGAACAGAAGGGGGTGTTCAGAGAAGAAATACTTCTCATCAATGTTTTGAAGATGATGGAGAGAAGAAGAAAGTGTCCAGAGTCCATGGAAAACAATGATTACTCATGTCAAGTAAAGCTACTGTGGGAACGCACTTGTAATGAAAGGAGAGAGTTTTGAAATGCAGAGTCCCTGCAAGTACAAAGGACCAAATCTGGAGAAGACCAGGCCATGTTACTGTTGTGAGCAGTGCAGCATTACTTGAAGGCTAGCTCTGAGAAATTAAAGATGTCTATTGTAAATGCTAGGCCATCTTTAATTGTTTTTTTAAAGGCATGAATACGTCAATAGTGGACATAAAATGGAACCATAGCAAACGATCAGTTAGACCAAAAGAAAGAAGAAAAGAGGAAAAAAATAAACAAATAAAAGATGAAATAAACAAAAAACCAATAGAAAGATGTTGGATTTTAATCAAACAGTATCATTAATCTCATCAAATGTGAGAAGTCTAATCTTACCAATTAAAAGACTGAGGTCCTCAGCTTGTATAAAAAAGCAAGACCCGAATCCCCCTGGCTTCCGGTTCCTGACACAGCTCATCATTCCTCTCCTGGAAGCCGCTGTTCTGCCCCTCCTGATCATCATTTCCTAGCTTTTAATTACAGTGCCATTCCATATCCAAAATACCGATCATTTCATTTTGCCTGTTTCTTGACATGAATAGAAATTACACTCTGTGTATATTGTGTGCCTTCCTTACTTTGCAAATACGATGTTTTTAAGGTTAACGTATTTTGTTGTGAATAGGTTGATATTATTTACTCTGTGTTTCTCTAGAGTATTCAATTGAATTATGCCAGAAATTAGATATCTGTTCTATGATAAACATGCAATTAAATTGTTTGAATGTTTGTGTCTTACAATTATATATACATAATTATATATACATCTATATTCATAACAGAATTATGCATAAAAGTCAAAAATTAAAAGAACCTGAAGTCCCTGTCCAAAAACAAACACTAAAACATCCATATATACTGATGGAACTACACACACATGTATATCGGTTCACACACAAAACCATTTCTCCAAGATACACTTAGGGGAGAAATTGCGAGGTGGTAGATCTTCATTTTTACCCAATAGCACCGAGTTGTTTTCAGAGTCCTTGTGCTTCACGGCCACATCTATCCCACCGTAGCCACTCTTTCAGCCCATCCGAGCTGTGGCCCCCAGCGCTGCCCAGCGACTCTTCACACTGACCTGCTTGATTTGCTTTCCTAAATTCCTGTTTTCAGTCCAAAGCTTTCCTGTGAGCTTTGACTCTCTAAATCCATTCTTCACATGGACATCTCAAAGAAAATCCAAAGCAGGCATGTATGGACACAGGGCCCTCACATCTGGGTCAATTCAGGTGTTTTCTCTGTCACTGCCCTCAAACCTGTTGTCTTTGTCAGAACCCTAGCAGTTTTTCATTACCTCTTCCCACCTGTGCACCTGCCGGACCCCAGCCAGCTGGCTGAACATCCTTCCCCACCCAGAACTCAGCACTCCCAGCTGTTCATCCAGGAGCCGTGTGCACCTACCAGACCCCAGCCAGCTGGCTGAACCTCCTCATCCACCCGGAGCCCACCACCATTGGCTCTTCATCCAGGAGCCCAAAGCAACATTCTTCAAAAGTACCTCCACTCACCATGCCGCCTGCTTTCTGCTGTCCCCACTGAAAAGTGCTGGCTGCCCTCAGTGTGAATGCCCAGGTCCTGTCCACGGTCCTGAGGGCGTCTCTGTGCTTCTTGCCTCCTCCAACCCAGCCTTCCACACATTCCTTCTGCGTGCCATGTCTTCGTGGCACAGACCCTGGACCACGCTGCTCTCTCTCTTTCTTTCTTCCCCACAGACTCATCCTTCAGATCTCAGCAGACTCCCCAAGGTGCGCTTCTCCAGGATCACTTCCTGCCCGCAGCTCATAGAAATCGGTGCTTTTCCTTCCAGGCACACATCTCACCGAGCAGTCCACATCTTGAGGGTGGTTATTTTGCTTTGCGTCGATGTTTTCTTTAACTGTCAGGAGCATGACATTGCTTTGTCTATTTGTCCATACACTTGACACACTTTTAAGTGTGCTCCCTGCCAAGGGAAGGCATTGGTCTAGTTGGTAGCTACATATGAACAAACACAAACACAAATAATGCCCTTAAAGGCTCACATGCAGCGAGAGATGAGAAAGTCCAGTAGAGTGTGAAGGAGCTGTGAGGAAGCCTCACGTGCCACGTCAGGTGACGTCAGGTGGGAGGGCTCCAGTGGTGTGGACGGCCACCAAGGGGCAGGACGTGCCACGTCTGGTGAGGTCAGGTGGGAGGGCTCCAGTGGTGTGGACGGCCACCAAGGGGCAGGACGTGCCACGTCAGGTAAGGTCAGGTGGGAGAGCTCCAGTGGTGTGAAAGGCCACCAAGGGGAGGGACGATGAGTGAGCTGTAATGTCATGTTCAAGGCAGAGGGAGGATACTGCTGGGATGGGTGCGCATGAGTGGAAGGCACAGAGACAAATAAGCAGGGAACATGCGGGGAGCTTCCACCAGCTCAGGAAGATGAAGGGTGAATACCAGAGGAAGGCCACAGAGGCACAGTCAGTGACTTAGAGAGAAAAGAACTTGGAATCTGGGACCAGATGTGGAGACATGCAAATCAGCAGTATTTCTTACTAAGAACGTGCCGTGTTTCCTTGACTTGGCTAGGTCTGCTTGCAATGTATAATTTAATCGTTGAGGAAACTTACTCCAACTCCAAAGCCTATTGTTGCTGCACCTCAACCTTGTTTTTATAATTCAAAAGACTCAGGTGTCTCCTCTAGAGACAGACCAGGTATAGAAACTGAACCTTTTCCAGATAACGGTAATATTAGTAACTACCACACAGGGACTGAGAACATCAAGTCCAGTTAGCCCACGATGAACAAGTGCTTTAGCTGCGGCCCGGAGATGTGCAGTGCTATAGAGCATCGCTCTGCTCGGAGGTCACAGCGAAATCGAACACATCATGAACGGAAACAGCACCCCCAGCAGGGGTTCCCTTACCAGCTGTGCCTGGACAAGCATATAGATTTTTGGGGGCCAAATTAAAAACATGAGTTATCAAATTTTGTTTTCTGTAACAAAATTTCAAAAGATCGCATGTTTTACGTAGTTAACTAATATTTACTGATTCATGTTTTGTGTAAGAAATTCCCCCAGGTCCCCATGTGTATATCGGAGGCGTGATTCCCTTTGGCTTCCAGCGCTTTCTTTTCGTCACTCGAGCTGAATTCTAGAAGTCGTCCATCTGGCCTCCTTCTCCCTCTGCCTGGCAAGAAAGTGGTCAGAAGCCTGGTGGCCCGGGAGAGCCTCGTCTGTCGTGCTGACGCGACTGTCTTTGTAGGACACCTAGTGTGACCCTTAGAGAAAGGAGCAGAGCTTCTGCGGGAAGGTTGTAACCTGTAGGGGAGTTACTTTGGAACACTTTGGTTTTTTTCTACACTCTTAGCCAATAGTTCTTTTCTCTTATTTTTACATTTTTTATTCAGTTTTTCAGAGGCCACCTTGGGTGTAGTTTTGATATTTTTCCCAGCATGGTGCAATGGATTGAATTTAGTTCATGTAGCGTACCAGAGTTATCCTTTTGCTAAAAATAACATTTCAATACATAATGGAGACATGCTTGAGAGTTTTTAGCTGAAAGATAATATTCTTTATACATGTCTCCAAAGCATTCGGTACATATCAGAAAAAAAAAAAAGATGAATTCAACATCTCTAGATGTGCAGAGAGCGGGGCCAGCGCTTCCCAGTCCCACCTGCCCCTGGGAGACCGCCACCTGGAGCCGCACTTTCAGGGAAAGCCACCAGAGGGCACTGGGCCCAAGACAAGTGAGGGGAGGATTCCAAACTGGACGTGCTTAAATATTGAGGATAAATTTACACTTACTCATTACCAAGAGGGAACATTGATATTTTAAAAGCTAGGCATCACCACAAGCAATTTTTTATTCTTTAAAAAAATAGTTGAATAAGGGCCAAATATACCAGCTTGAATTTTTTTAGATGATGCTAAATTTACAGAAAACAGTTACATTTTTGGATATAAATTCATCTCTAACTACTGGTTCATATAAAAACAAAAAAAAATCACAAACTGCCATCTTTCCAGGAAGAGTCACATGTGCGTGTTGATGCAGGCTTTATAAATGGTGTTCTCCCATTTGAATCACCTAAATATGTACATGGAAAGAAACAAAGAAAATGCAGAAATCTAAATACAGCGGCCAGGTGTACCTGCCAATCAGTGCACAAACAACTCGGAAAGAGGCCCCGAACCTTTGTCTCCGCCTCTCTGTTCTGCTGCTCAGTGTGCCGTTGCCAGACCACCCCACAGCAGGAACAAAAGAAGGAATTAGGAGAGCTGCTGAATGCTTGTTTCGTTTCCCCAGTGGTTTGGCACAAAGCTATTATTTAATATTTATCACTGGTATTTCCACAATTGCCGAGCCCTGTGGAAGAAGCACATTGTGTGATGACCCCTAAGACTCCAGCTGTGAGGGACCCGGGCTGGAACCCCAGCCCACGATGCAAACAGACAGGTGCTGGCGTCTGCGGCTCCACGCCCAGCAGACAGGGCTGAACTGTGTGCGGGAGGAGCCTGTTTCCAAAGCCTCTTCAGTGGTTACATCTGCAGAAAGGGTGAAAAGTGGACCAGACTTCTGCACAGATGTGGAAGGGAAGGAAGTGAGAGCAGACGAGCAAAAGCTGTGTGCCGGGTGTGTGCAAAACCAGAGAGGAAAACTGCATTTTTAAGTCAACATACTATTCAAAGCTATACTAACCTATGATAAAGGATTTGGGCCATGGAATAAAAGCAAAAGAAGAAAACAAAAATGCTGCATGGTCTCTACGCTCAGAGATAACGCTGTGAAAATATGGACCATGTTCTTCTGGATTTTTCCATTTGAGGTTGACCTTAGTTGCCTAACAATATGGATAGTATTTCTTATAGCAGGAAGGCACCCAGAAAATTTCCCCCTCTCCATGCTGCGGGGCAGAGAGAGGAGCATGACTGGGGGCGGGAGGTGGAGGGGGGGGGACGGTGCATCTCCTATGGAGAGCCCAGGTGTCCCAGAAGAGCTCTTCCTGGAAGCTGGGGAAACAGGACTTGAAACCTGACTTCACTACCTACCAGCTCTGTCCCTTCTCTCAAGCCTAGAACCTTTACAATGTTTTCAGACAGGAGATGAGTTCTTTTCCTATCAGTGTTTTAAAATGGATTTACACTTGGGATATGTAAAGCGCAGAAGCAATGTGGTAGAGAAAATGTTGACTGCATTCAAATGCTCAATCTTTTCCTTTTGAAAATACAGGGTAAAATTCAGAACTTTCTAAACCTAAAAAAAAAAGCAAAAAATAAAACCTCGAATGTCTTTGTAGCGAGTGAAATCTGTGTCATAAATACCTTTCTCGAAATTGGGACCTTGGCAAGGAAGCTTCCTGATGAGGTTATGAACTTGCCAGCAGGGCCCAGTAAAGGAGGCAGACATGGTTTACAGTTATGCATTACATTATCAGTCATTTTACTGGACTCTTTTGGGATATTTTGTCTGCAATACGTAACAATTCACATGGGTCCTGTTAGAGAATTTCAAATCAGGTCGCTCTTCGAAAGTGTTGTCAACTATGTGGGACTTTGGCTCTGAGAGGGTAAGTCATCCTCCTGGCTGGAGGCCACTGTAACTGGACCTTCACACACACGCAGAGGGCCCTTTATCAGCACCCGCAAGCTGAACACCGAGGTCTCAGGGTGAACACAGGACAAGGAAAGGAAAGCTGAGGCCGGGAGAACTCAGGAAGGCTTCCAGGCCCTGGCATGGGTGAAGAGTGCCCCCCCACTAAGTCCATGTACACCCAGAACCCCTGAGGGTGACCTTATTTGGAAACAATATCTTTTAAGTTAAGATTAGGACATATTGGTTTGGAGCAGGCCCTAAATCTGATGACTGGTGTCCTTACAGGAGAAGAGACACAGACGCATGGAGAAGGCCGTGTGATGGTGGGGGCAGAGACTGGAGGGATGTGTCTGTGTTACATCCCCTGCAAGCCGGGGAATGCCTGGAAACACCGGAGCTGGGAGGCTCCAGAAGGAGCCAGCCCTTCTGAGGCCTTGATTTCAGATGTCTGGCCTCCTGAGCTGTGGGTGAATATATTTCTGTGGTCTTAAGTCACTAATCTGCGGTCATTTGCGGCAGCCGCCCCAGGGCATACACACAGACCCACTCCTGGTCCAGCAACCCACAACAGAGCAGGAAGAACTGGGCTGTGAGATGCTCATCCCTACACACAAGTGCACCATGGGCTTAAAGAGGCCTCAGGAACCAGAGAAGGTGAATTCAGCATCTTGCACATGGAAGATGTTAAAAAAAAAATCTGCAATGCAATGTTTGGTCTGGATCCTCCATACTATCTATGCAATGCATGCATAAAAATGCTCAACAAACTAGATATGAATCTTTGGAGAGGTCAATGTGGACAAATATGTAAACTGCCAGGGAGCACGAATGTTGTCTGGAGGAGGGGAAGCAACCAAGAATCTGGGAGAAAGGAAGCCAGCGAGTTTCAGGGTTTCTTTGTGAGCAAAATACAGCCATGTTTGAATAACTAGGCTTCGTGTCCTGGAAAATGCTGCCCTGCTTGATGGGCACCTATGGTGGGGGGGGGGGTCATCTTGACTTTGATTGAGGGATAATAATGTTTAGATACTAATTTTTCTGCCAGGCGCGGTGGCTCAAGCCTGTAATTCCAGCACTTTGGGAGGCCGAGATGGGCGGATCATGAGGTCAGGAGATCGAGACCATCCTGGCAAACCCGGTGAAACCCCGTCTCTACTAAAAAAAAATACAAAAATCACAAAAAACTAGCCTGGCGAGGTGGTGGCGCCTGTAGTCCCAGCTACTCGGGAGGCTGAGGCAGGAGAATGGTGTAAACCTGGGAGGCGGAGCTTGCAGTGAGCTGAGATCCGGCCGCTGCACTCCAGCTTGGGGGACAGAGCAAGACTCTGTCTCAAAAAAAAAAAAAAAAAAAAAAAAGGTACTAATTTTTCTATAATTAGTTTAGTTTTGCTCTGTTATGATTTTGAGCAAAGTTATTTTGAAAATGACATTGTGTTCCTGCTATATTAAGAAAGTCTCTTTTTCCCCTTTGTATTCAGACTCAAATGTTGAGTACAAAGGAGGAGATATTCTTCTAAGAAATTCCCAGTGCTGAGGAATGTTCTGTTATTCACTGTTTCGGTATTTTCTCCAGCACATGCTCAATTTTTTAATTACTATCAGCTGAGAGTGTTCTTACCCAGAGTAGGGAATCACTCACAGCCTCTGACATGCAAGGGTTCAGGAAGGATAGAATAAACACCTATGCAACTAATAACTAGTATGTATTAAAAGTCATGCCATATAGAATTGTGGAGAAGCGGCTAATCTAATCCACTCCTTCTATAAAAGAGAAAAGTGAGACAGTGAGGTCTTTGGTTTTGCAACCACTAAAAAGATGGATGCACATCTTACAACTTGTAGAGATGGGTTTCTCTGTAAAATTAGTGAGGTTGCATTAATAAAATCCTATAGTTTTGAGGGGACAGACTGGACATTTTATTTAAAAGATGTAAGTACAAGAATAAATAGAGAAACAAGCAGCTGCTGCGACAGAGTGATAAACACAGCAGATAGAAGACGATAGAACAACCAAAGGATAAACAGCGCTGATGCTTGATATCAATGAATTTGCCTCCCAAAACACCTAAGAAAATAGAAAGAAATACATAAGAACGAAACGGACGTAATTTAGAAAATGTTGGGGGCTTGTTCAATTGTGATTTGAGCATGGCTTCTAAATGTCAGAACACAGCTTTCTGTTAATAAGTAGATCATGTGTTTAGGATATTAAAGGAAATCATAGCTACCTTTCATAGATTGAACTTTCAGGGCCTTTCAAGGTTTCCCAGTTCCACAGGTCAGTTGGCCTTGTGGCCACCCTAACTCTAACCCTAACCTCATGGCCACCCATCTGAACTTGATCCTGTGGATGGCATTGTATGTCTTTCCTGGCCTTATTGGAGCTGCAGGTGCCAGCCTGTTCCACCCAGTGGCAATGACCTCCCTTCTCCCACTGCCCCAAGGAAGCATGAAACTGGACTCACTACAAGCCTGAAACTGGACTCACTGCAAGCCTGAGATAGACTCAGAAACTTACTTATTGATGATGATGACGATGATGATCTACAATGTCGACGACTTCAAATTTTCATGATTTTTCCAAATTGTGATTAAACTCCCTCAAGCATAAAGCTAACACTGGCACAGAATCACAGAAACATTGGTCACAGCTGTGCCCAAGAGTGGATTCCAATGGGTCAGTGCAGCTTGTGATGTTCTGGTCGCCGGGTGTGAATGCGTCTCCTTTGCTCTCAAGACATTGCCCTCACAGAGGAAGAGGAGCCTCTGCCCTGTGTTTATTGACCTTATGAAGCCCAGCTCGGCAGCCCACTGGAGGGGTGTGAGATGCCTGCCTGGCCTGCACAGGGTCTGGCACACGGGTGAGCACAGGTGCACACAGTGCATGGCCAGCTGCAGGAGGATGGGTGCAGAGTTAGCTAAGGGAAAAGGAAAGAGCAACAGGCATGGCCTGTGTTGGCACCTACAGCTCCCTGTAGACTGGTCTTGCCACACCAGGATGCCCCTCAGAGTGTGGGAGGCACAGGCTCCCAGGCACACCTGAGTGTTTGTGGCTGACTGGAACATTTGCTCCCTCTTCCTAGCACACAACCGTACACGTGCATATATTCTGACCTCCCTGCCTGGGCTACTCGTGGCAATGCATGTCCGCGTTCCCCTTGTTCACTCCTCCAAGAACACTTACGGCAATAATTAAAGTTAAATAAGCCCAGTTCTAGAACAGACTACGATTGTTGCACCACGCTCCTCACGTCACATATAATGGGAATGAGGTCAGAGAGGAGAACATTTTCTGGGGCCGCCTCCCTGATAGAAAATTTGGGGCTGTAATTCTGGTCAGGAAACAACTCCTTCTTCCATTTCCAAGCATCTTCCAGGAGAGCCCACGTCTGTGCATGAAAGTATTTGCATTTTGGTTTTCCTATTGGTAAATTCAACGTTGGCACGTTTTCCAGGACCATTGAATAAAAATATAATCATCTAAAGGTTAAAATAAATAAATAATACAAACATATATACACACATAAATTAAAAAGGTAATGCTACTATGGTCAAGAAGAGCAAGCAAATCACACTAGAATACTAAGTGTTGGCTGTTCCTGAAGCATTGATAACCGTCTTTATCACAAACCTTCATCCCACGTGGGCTATTCTGTCCTCCAACTTCAGAAAAGGCTCCCAGCTTCTTTATTTCGGAGTGACCTTGCCCATCCATAGTGTCACAGGACAGTGTTCCGAGGGAGGGAGCAAGCGAGCAGGTGAAGAGAATGCATTTCCCGGCAGCAAGCACCTGCTCTCCTAGTTTAGTGATAATGGTGCTAGCATGCTGAAGGAATTCTCTCCTATTGAGTCAACCATTCTCAAACTATTATTAAAACACACCTCCTCCTAAACCGCAAAGAACAAAAGGCAGGAAGCTCCACACAAACACACAATTAAAGGTATCCGTGTGAAAAACCCTCTGCATGTGACACATTTGCAAGCCACAGGCCTGGCCCCTGCAAGACAGCACCTCCCTGGGAGGCAGCCCAGGTGGGAGTCAGGGCTCCACCACCCCATTGCCCATGTTGTGCTCTGCCTGGCCCGGAACATTGCTTTAATGCGTTTTTTCTGGATTAATAATGTGGATTAGCAAATAAGAGGTTGATTAGCTTTTTTTTTTTTTTTGCATTGGCAATTATTTTAAATTGAATGTTGAGCATTTTTTAATTAGACTTGCTTACTGTGAGCAAAAGGAAAAATAGAGTGTATGATGCTGGCTACTTGAAGCAGACAAAAAATAACATATGTAATTATAAAATCAGCATGTTACAGCAGCAAAGATTCAAATCTAAAACGGTGACAGATAGTGAATCCTTCATGTACAAAGCTTCCTGAAACTGTTGGGGCAGTGTTTACTTGGAGGGGCTGCGGTATCAGTGGAAACCTTATACATGTTTGCAAATGGAGATGATGCAGGAAGCTTGTCCACTGTGTAACTCAATTCACACCCCCCATTATGTGAATGAGACGTGAAAAATAATTTCCTGTATCTCTGAGGTATCCCAGCACTAAGTGGATTGCTGGCTCTGGCTCATGGAAAATAATAAAGTGACATTGCCCACACCACCACATTCAGCAGGGACCCTGTGTCATCTTCCTTCAAGCTTACTGGGAACAGCTACCGTTCGATTCACAGGGAAACGACCAATTCTGCTCCAGTGAAACAAATTTTAATGAGCCCTCATTGCAATATTGTGTTTTAAGTGGTAGCTTTTAGCTCTTCAAAATTATGTCCACTAATTAGAGACATGTGATCAACCTAGTTATCTCCCAGCTATAAATTATAATACATATTCATAGTCACATGAATTTCATCTTCTATGAAACAGCCCTTATGCAAACAGTAATAGTAGCTATGTCATTAGGATATATCGGCAATTAATTCTCAAAATGATCAATGGGAAGAATGTCCTTTTCCCTCCATATCTGGTTTATTTATGTGTTCCCATTAATTATGCCTAATTTTCTGTTGTCACTTGTCTTCCTAATGTAATTCAATTTAAGCATATCTTTCTAGAGACTTATTAATAGGTAGGGTCATTTATATTGTGTAGCACAAATATTTTATAATCCACTAATCTTGACAAAAAGGCAATGCCTTCCTAATAAAAAATGTATGAGGAGTAATGGTTCCCTATTAATAACTTATTAGGTCAGATCACACAGTTTGAAGTGTCTATTACACTTTAATTTTATCAGATTTCTTCCTCTGGAATTCACCACACTTCCCTTATCTTTTGATTGAGATTGTTTTTAGCACCATCCCAGCCTCGACAACCCCAAACAGTGCTCTGAGCTTTGCTGTGGCCGTAGTGAGTGGGAGCAGCAAGCCCTGCTGTAGCAGGGCCTAGAGAAGAAGCAATTCTGCTGGTGTGAAAGCGCCTTCGCCTCCCTAGAAGGGCATTCATCATCAGACCTTGCTGGATTATTACTGGCCCACACACCCTGTCAACAACAGACCCTTTCTGCAAAATACACACACACACACACACACACACACGGGAAATTCAAATACAATTTCAGGGATCCATACAAATCATGAAAATGATCTACAGACTTCTTAGGGGTAAAAGAAACAGAATTTAGACCTTTGGTTAAAATCCACTGTATGTTCATTATGTACAGATACTTTGACTAATAACACAAGCCAGATAAATATTCTTTTCTCAAATTGGTGCATCGTGGCCAAGGTGTATACAGTAACCTATCTGATGTGTTCTTTTAAATGCTTTAATGCTGACTTGAAAATGTTTCCATCAAATTGCTCAGATTTTCATGAGGTCCTGTGGGGATAATCTTCCACAGCTCCTGCTCTCAAGTAACTAGAGGAGAAAGATAGAATGTATTCATGAAAATAGAGTTTCTGTTAGGCAAGATGTTTAACCTTCCCTAGATTTCAGGCTTCTCATCAGTAGAGTGAGGGAATTGGACAAAGTTATTTAAAAGGTCTGTTCCAACTCTAGTTTTTCATGACTCTATTGATCTGATAAAATTGTATGAATCTACAAAAGCAGGTCGTATTCACAGTGTCTCAACGAACGTACAAAGGTTAACCTGACTGATGATGAGGATATGGTCCATGCCCTCCGGGGCAGGTGCGGACACGAGTTCCTGCTGGAGGCCTGGGCACTATTGTGTCAAGACGCAGTTACGTTACAGCGAAACAAGTCATGCACACAGTTTGGGAGCTGGTTATACTAAAAGCTAAAGTATATGTAAAATTATCAACTCAATAAAATGTAGATTTGATGACTTTTCTCTTCATTGGCAAGCATATGATCTAAGAACTGCTATTTAAGATAATCGGATGGGGTTATGAGAAACTTAGACGGACTTTGAAGCTTCAATAATGAAAGATGAAAAATAGTACCCAAATTAAAGGCATCAAATTTGTGCATATAATTAATAGCTCTTTACAGAGATATATTAATTTGGAAGAATACATGTATTAAACATCTTTAAGATAATGGACTCAAGTTATGCCATTACTAAATAAGGCATAATTTTTAAAAATCCTGAATAGAAATTTACCTTAAGATTAAACTCTCCATTTTTTAAAAGATATTTTATTTTGCCTTTTCAAAAAACATGTTATAACTTTTAAATAATAAATATTAGCGTCTCTCTATAAATCTCATGATGTTCTAAAGATCAACTTGAATAAAATAAATCTGATGATATTAGATAATATTCTGTTCATCATTAATGCATTAAACGTGTGTGTGTGTGTGTATATGTGTGTGTATGTGTGTGTATGTGTGTGTGTGTGTGTGTGTGTGTATATGTATGTGGGTGTGTGTGTATATGTGTGTGTGTGTGTGTGTGTGTGTGTGTGTGTTGTTTCCTCCAATAGAGTTCTTAAGTGCCTCATTTGGACAAAGGCATCTAGACCAACACACCTGCAAAAACGTAATTCCTTTGGATTCTACTCATAATTATCTATGCTACACATTTATTAACAAGCAGGCATGGTGCTAGGTCTAGGTGATATGGATACAGAGAAAAGAAAGCCAGTCTTAGGCATCAGTCCTTAAAGAAGAGAAAGAAACTCAGCTTTAATAAGCACATACTATGTAATCAAAGTATTTGCATGTGACATTGATAGATCATTGGCTCATCCTTCCACAGTGCTGTGAAGTAATGATCTCCGCCACTATAGGTTTGGAAAGGGGACCACGTGGGTTCCAATCAGCTACTCAGCTTCATAAACATAAAAAAAGTCAAAGTCATAATTCAAACCCAAATCCACCTAGATCGAATCATACTATATTTTTAACTAAAAATAGAACAGCTAAGTAGCCAAAAAGCTAACAATAAACAACTGGATGGCAAAAGAGTGATTTAGGTAATTCATAGATTATCAAGAGAAATTGCTGTTAGTTAAATGTCCAGGGCATGTTTCACAGAGAATACTGATGCCTGCGGAGGGTACCATTTTGGTAAAAAGACATTCAGGGCCAGGCGCGGTGGCTCACGTCTGTCATCTTAGCACTTTGAGAGGCCAAGGCAGGCGGATTACGACGTCAGGAGATTGAGACCATCCTGGCCAACATTGTAAGTCCCCGTCTCTACTAAAACTACAAAAATTAGCTGGGCATGGTGGCACATGCCTGTAGTCCCAGCTACTTGGGAGATTGAGGCAGGAGAATGATGTGAACCCAGGAGGTGGAGGTTTCAGTGAGCCGAGATTGCACCACTGCTCTCCAGCCTGGTGACAGAGCGAGACTCCATCTCAGGAATAAAAGGACATTCAGGACTTCTGAGCAGGTAGAAGGGCATCTGGAGCAAAAGAAAGAGACACCCCTGAGCTATGTCTATTCTGGGAGAAAAGTAAATGGATTTGAGAGGAAGTAATAATGAGAGATAAGGGTGAACACTTTGTAGAGGACCTTCTGTCCGGAGCTCAGAGACTTATAAATTTTTTCCCATAAAAACTTAGAACTTCACAAGTTTTTGAGCCAGGTTGCTTGCATGGCCATGAATGTAAAGGAGATTAATTTCCAGTGCTCTTTAGGATGTGCTAGGGTAACAGGTAAGATGCTATTCCAATAGCACAGTTAGGGATTTATAAAAAGAAGAAATACGGTAGATCACAGACCCTGTAGAAATGAAAAGGCAGGCAGAAAACATGAAGAAACAGTCATCTCGGTGATAGGTGGAGGAGAAGACCATGGGAAAGAAAGGAGTCAGAGCGGATGAAGTTTTTCAGCCCATGTGACTTGTGGGAAGTTGAAAGCTTTTCTGAAATGACATTGGAAAAGGGAGCTGGAAGTTCTGGCAAGAGAGGGTTCACTTCTGATCACTGAGGCTGTGTCTAAGAGGCAGTGTCCTACTGTGGACTGAAGCTTCTCACCTTGAGATCTGAAAAGTTGTTAGAGTGAGAACCTTGACTTGCTACTCGTTTGCATTGAGATGATACCTTAAATCTTCAGGATAAATAACGTATCTCCTGAAAAGAGAAAAGTGTGCAAGTAAATGAATTTTGAGGAACATCCTTTGGAGGAAGAGGATGCAAGGGAACAGTCAGAGCCCTCGACTCCAGGAATGAGCTTGCTCTGCGTGGAGATGCCTGCAACAGGAAACAGCCCTGAAAAGCCAAGGGCTACAGAGTCCTCACAGGGATTGAGGATGATAGTAACAACCTGGCGTTGTGTTTCCTAATGGCCTCCCGGAGGAAATTTTAATAGAAGAGCCAGATGAAAGGAAATGAAGGACAGTTGGTGGCTGTTGTACAGTAGATGGAAACAATGGACATGACCCTTTTGTTAAATACAACTGTTTGTCAAAAGAGAGGCAGATATTGGCCACCAGCAGCAACGATCGACAGGAACCAAAAAATGTGTTTCCTGTGCTTTTCCCCTTAGTCTGGAAGACATAGAACTTTGGACACAAACACAAAGTGGGGAAAGATGAAGAGAGAGAACGGGAGGCAGAGCTCCTCAACATCACACAGACTGCTTGAGAGAGAGAGCATGCCGAGGAGGTCCTGTATGTTGCCTTTTGAAATAAATACTATTTCACCCAGGCTGAGTAAAGAATAAAATAGTTTAAGTGATGCATAGACTTGCCTTCACATGGACAGTGGGATGATCATGGCTGACTGGTTAGTGTGGACACCCTCATTCATCTCTGCAGGGTAGATATGAACCTTCACCAAGAGTGAGCGCACATGGGCTGACATGAGGGCTTGGAGGAAAAGCATTCTTACTAACAGACCTTCCATGAAGACCAACTACATGTGTGCCAGAGCTTAGTGCTGGAAGCTGGGAATGCTTCTTGGAATAAGATAATTTTTAAAGAGTTGAATCAAAAAACCACTGTGCATAGTGAACTCATCAGCAGGTTGTTTTGTGCAGTGTGGTCCAGATCAAGAACAGAGAAGACATGCTGAGTGTAGCCAGGTCATTAGGATGTTAGTTGGGGCATTGATTCAACACCAGGACAACAATCAAGTGGGCCCAAGAGTCCAGGGCCTTATCTGGGATATTATTTAAGTAGTTCATTACAACATCTGGTTGATGAAGAATCAGCTAGTTTTAGTGAATGTTTTAAAGTGTATAAAGCACTTACATATCCTTTATCTCTGAAAGTCAAATGTAACTACAAACAGGCTAATAGGTTGGGTGAAGTGAGCCGGATTAAATGATTTGAGATCACAGTGAAAACAGTCAATTCATAAGATGAGTCAATTAAGGAGGCTGTGATCAAAGACAGGAACTCTTGAGTTTAAGATTGTAGATGGACTTATGAGCCCAATTTAGGACCGAGCAGGTGGATCGGCCAGACTGCGGGTTTTAAGGGCTTTTCTGTGGGGAAGTCTGCCCGTCTGAAGCTGAGGAAGGGTGAACCCAGCCAGCCACAGATAAATGCCCTCTGAAGTATGAACTGGGGCAAGCCGAGAGCCAGTGCTGGAAT
This sequence comes from Theropithecus gelada, assembly GCF_003255815.1. Taxonomy (NCBI): domain Eukaryota; kingdom Metazoa; phylum Chordata; class Mammalia; order Primates; family Cercopithecidae; genus Theropithecus; species Theropithecus gelada. The sequence continues at coordinate 70,395,685 of NC_037686.1, forward strand.
TAACATTGACTGTCATCAGATCTTAAGTGTGGATGTGAGTGTGAAGTGAGAATTAAGGCAGCATGCTAGGAGTCAGGCCTTCCAAACAGTGACTGGGAAGAGAGAGCAGTGAGGAGGAGGTGGTCGTAGCTCCCATCCCTGGGTGCTGCCCTTGTTGGGGCAGCTGGTGGAGTGATGGCAGGGAGCTGCCCTTGTTGGGGCAGCTGGTGGAGTGATGGCAGGGAGCTGCCCTGGACTGTGAGCCCTCACTGGCCAAGCTTTTATCTTGCACCTGCTGTAGCCTGCTTCTCCTTAGCCCCACGCAATAGAGTGCAGGGGACAGGGTGTCCATCAGGTCTCCTACACCGGCAGGGATGGATGCGTGGGGAGAGACTGGAGAAAGAACCTGGACTCCTGGGGAAGCTCTGAGTAATCCCAAGGGACAGAAAGAGGGCAGTGGACGTAATCAGCACTTAATTTACACAAACACCGAACTCATTTACATAATGATGCTGAATTTACACACTTAATCCATTCACATAACAACACTGAATTTACACACCAAACTCACTTACATAATGACACTGAATTTACACAGCTAACTCATTTACATAATGACACCAAATTTACACAAACGCCTAACTCATTTACATAATGACACTGAATTTACACACCTAACTCATTTACATAATGACACTGAATTTACACAGCTAACTCATTTACATAATGATGCTGAATTTACACACTTACTCCATATACAGAACACTGAATTTACACAAACACCTAACTCATTTACATAATGACACTGAATTTACACAGCTAACTCATTTACATAATGACACTGAATTCACACAACTAACTCATTTACATAATGATGCTGAATTTACACAAACAGCTAACTAATTTACATAAATGACACCAAATTTACACAAACACCTAACTCATTTACATAATGACACCGAATTTACAGACTTAGCTCATTTACATAACAATACTGAATTTACACACTTAACTCATTTACATAATGACACTGAATTTACACAAACAGCTAACTCATTTACATAATGACACTGAATTTACACTTAACTCGTTTATATAATGATGCTGAATTTACACGAACACCTAACTTGTTTACATAACAACCCTGAATTTACGCAAGCATCTAACTCATTTACATAATGACACTGAATTTTCACAAATAACTAACTCATTTGCATAATGATATTCAACCTAAGAAGAGTCACAGTTTAAAACTCGTCAAAGTGTGTGTCTCACTCTTTTTCTTTACTCTCTCTCACATTTGCAGTCTGTACAGAGACGGTATAGTTTACATCTTTAAATTGTCTCAAACAATAATCATGTTGGAAGAGCAGAAACAAAAATGTTGCGTGCTCTGAGAAACAGAGAAGCAGCTCTGTTTATCTTTTGTAAAGAAAAATAGCACCAAAAGCATAGAAAACTTATACACCAATACATGGTCTTCAAGACAGCCTTCTGCTTGACTAACTTGCATTGTGGTTTTTCAAATGTATGAATATTTTTATTCAAATGAGGAATAATAATAATGGGAAATCCATGATTCCTGATTGCATGAGTCTCTGAACATGTTTAAAATCAAAATGGGTAAACTTCCTCTTCTTATGAGCAATCTCACTAGGGATTATTTATTTTTTACATTTATAATTAAAGTTTGAAAACATGGGTTAAAGTATAAAAAATGACTTCCTTAAATTTTGAGAACAGGGCTATGTTCCTGTTTTATACTTTCAAAAAGTAATAAAAAGTCTCAAAACTTAATCATGGGTTAAAGTATAAGAGATGACTTCCTCAAAACTTGACTTTCTATAAACGTAGGTTTATTCTTTAACCCAAGTCAAATTTTGAGACTTTCCTAATAATTTTTCCTAATAACTTTATCATATCAAAGCATGTCTGTTCTGTAAAAATTTATTGCTAATTTCCACTAACAGAATTTGAAACTCAAGAGCATGCACCCTTTTAAATATAAAATAAAACGTAAAAATAGAGAAGGAGTCGACGATTGTCAAAGCAAGCTCTTTGAGAACCAGTTCAGCTCACCACATTCCCTCTCTGCAGTGCTCAGTTTTCCCAGAGTCTAGTGCACTACACGGAGATGGTCTTTGATAATCTGCCGTTCCTTATTAAATTTCAAGCTTGCTGTTTAAGCGAGTGCACTCCATCGACTAATGTGCTCTCTATGAGGGCCTGACTTCCCTCCACTCCTTCTAGGTATCAACCTTGGTGATAGGAACCTGAGAGTCACCAGAATATCATTCTGTAAACAAAAAACAAAAGCCCAACAACAACTTCTCCACCCTATCGTAAGAATATCAAAAAGGAAATGCAAACAGCAGTTTCCCAATGCTTGTGCAGAATGGCCCTCCCACGGCACGGTGGGTGGAACAAAAGCCCCTTTTTGGCATTTGCAGCACCAGCAGCTGCAGGCTGATGCACTTGGCTTTCTGTTACATAGAGGCTGGAGCATAAAAATAGACACTGGCATTTATTGGAAGCTTAAGCCTGTTGAAGTTTTACAGATTTAGAAAGTTCACTAATCGCTATCAATTAAAATCCCTGCCTCCTTGTTGCATAAATTATTCACAATGGTGCACACAATAGTAGGGCTTTTGGAAATACTTATTGTGGCCAAATGTTGGAAATAGTGAAGTGCAAACTAAAGATTTAAAAAAGTGTTTCAATTTGTAAATACAAAGGAAATGGCCACTTCACCATCATTACTGGAATATGTCTTAATGTAAGCAACGAATGATAGGTGTGTATTAGAAAAGTGTTTGGGATCTGTGACACACTTCTAGCAAAATTTAATAAGAGACTTTTCTTTAGTCTTCACTTAAAATCAAAGAAACATTACCTAGCTAAAAATATCAGTCCAGTCAGTCATAAATATGCAAATACGTATGTGTATGTATGTGTGCCTATATGACTCAAATACACTCATGTATGGCTATATAAACACCTGCACATTTATTAACGTTAATTCCTTTCTAACGTCTGATTGTTTTATTAAAAATCAGAATTAAAGATCAAACTGACCAAATGCCCATTCTGAGTCGACCACTGTCACAGGAGGATGCATTTTCAGTCTGTGCTGTTTTTGATCAACATTTCGTAAATAGTCACTTCACTGGCCCGTTTTGCTCTGTTGTGAGCTCTGCCACAATATCACACCACTTCCCCCAAGCAGCACTCCTCAGAGGCTTTTCCTAAGCACTTGCGCTGGATCTGTCCCCAGAGAACAAGGTCCGAGGTGAGCACCGCCAGAAGGAATGGGTTAAGAGCGGCTGCCTGGGTTCTGTCACGGGTTTGACAATAGGAAACTCAGGTATTGCCATTTCCTGAACCGTTCCCCTCACCAGCACCAGTGAAGCTGCTAAAAATTGCTCTAAAAGGGGGAAAGCAAATGGGAGAACACATTCAACAATGATAATAATGCTGTCATTAAAGATTGATGAAGACTTTCAATTAGAACTCATTCCCGATCTGGAGCCGCTTAAGCCAGTCCTGCCTACTATGAGCTAAGGCTCCGCAATACAGATAAAAGGTCATTATAATCTATTGAATTCAATCATGACAAGTTCATTTACCTGACAGGAGCATGTATTACATACAAAAAACTAAATTAAAATAACATTATGGGTTGACTCAAATCCACACAAGAAAAGAAATTCAGAATGAAGGACAGAACTAATCACAGGCTAAGAATAATTTGATTTATAGTCCCTTTTTGTTGCAGAAAAATACTTCTTCTCTTGCTCATCCTAACTGACAACGTAACCTTCCTTTGAGAGAGTACACTTTGTTATTCAGTACCGCTGCACTCCAATACAACAATGACAATCTCTGACATCTAAGCGGAAAGGTTTAAAGATGCATCATTCATTAAAATGATTTAATAATTCTTACATAGAATAAATACAACACATATGATTGTGCAACTATGTAGCCAAATATATTTATTTAAATACATTTTAAGGTGGTATTGAAGCTACTACATATCTATAGAAACATATAATTATAATAAAATATTTGTAAATACTTTGTCACCAATTTTAATGTCTTGAATATTCCATTTTTGACTAGAAAATTCAAAATATTTATGAGGAGAAAGATAGGCTAAATGTAAAATTATATATTTAAATAATTATATATCAATAAAATATATTTTTATATATGTATACCCACATTCCTGTTTTTCTAGTAATATTTAACCTATTTGTAAGGCTCTGACCATTGAAGGATATACTTTCTACCCTAACACCATTTGTATTTGTTCTATTTTCTAAAAGATCTCCCAAGTCTGAGTTCACGGTAATTGATACGTTTTTGAACTTTGTCACTAAGTAATAAAAGGCACGTCGGTCATATTAAAGGGTTAATGAATGAGCTTCTTAACTGAAAATTTGATACTTCTACACTGAAATAAATTTTGCAAACTCGAAGGAAGACAGTCTCTCAAGATTTGTTTTATTGCTGGTTTTTTTAAAAGAGGGTTAGGTTATCGTTGCACTAACATAAATGACTGGACATCTTTCTTAAATATTATTTTAAAATCTTTAGTGAATGAGGACAGAGTAATTGGAGTCATTTCATCTACCGGCTTGAACAACGTAATCTGCTTTGAAACACAAAAGCTTTCAGTCCTACTGAAGGAATTCCAGTACTATGCTTCAACGTTCTTCAAGCCTAAAGCACTTTTTAACTAACTTGACAGTGGATGAAGAAGAAAATGTCTACAATGATTTCCTAGGTATATTCTATGTTACAAATCAGAATTTATTTCTGTCCTAATTAAGGACATCATTGCTGTTACTGTCGTCACTCTCAGCGTCTACACTAAGTTCGGGCCGGCAGCAGTCACAGTCGAGCTCTGAATGTTGAATTTTCCTAGAAACCCATTTTAGTGCCAGTTTAGCAGCAGCTGACGTGTTCATAATTTTAAGCTTCTACTGTTTTCATTCAATAAATTGTTAACATTATCCACACACACAGAGTAAATACCTTAAACCACTAACATGCTGCCCTTCTCCTAGGCTGTTACATACAGGGAAAACTATTAATATCTTCACTGCTCTGAGTATTTTCTTTGTTGAAGGCAAGGAGTGTGAACACGCAAATGGGAGTGGGTGTACATGGTAGGATCTTTGGATTTAAAATATCCCTTTTATGTCAGAAATGCACTGAGTCTTTCTGAAAACACATTAACCGGCCCAGTGTAGTGATCTCTACCATCTGGTGGCAGCATTGCACCAGTGTAGACCGCTGGAACTGCACCTTCCTTTGGAGACGGCAGAAATTAAAGTCCCTGTGGTTTTCTCAGGAAGCGACATTGTACATACAGGATGGCTCCCAGAAAATCCCACAGTTACATCTATGACATATTTCATAACACTTATTTAATCATCAAAACACGACTTAATGTAGGGGTTTAATTTCTATTAACCTAAGGAGGCAGCAGGTAAGTTATACTATTCAATAAAAATCATGATTTTATGAAATTCTTCTATTTATACTCATATCTTAATTTTCATATTTCAAATATCCAGTAAGTGTTCCGCCAGGATAAAAATCCAGCATTTGTTCTATCATTATCACTTAGTCAGTGACTAAACTAACGTAACCAACATTTGTTTTCAATCATATCAAAGTTGTGTTTTTGAAATCCTCAACCTAATTTTTAGTGTTTGACAAAAATAATACATATTCTTTAGGAAGGAGTTCTATATGAAAGAATTTTTTAAAACTTATATTCATAAAAATTCAAAGATGTATGTGCTACAAGTAAAAGTCACTTGAAAAAGAGACATGTTTTTGGTTAAAATATGCTCTCTACCTAAATAAAATAAGTGGAAAAATATATACCTAAAATTTTTCTTTAATGCATAATATGTGTTCTTTACACCCAATTGAGGGCAAGATAGCTACTATGAAAACAGTCACCTAAATATATTATTGCGATATATTTTAACTGTGCACATTACTTTCGAGTTTTAGTTGTATTTTAAATTTTTATTTATTCAAATATTTAAATTTCAAAGTTTTGAACTGTTATTAATTAAATCCAAGTAGAAATTATTTTTCACCTAAAGCAAACTGACCAGTCAGATGATATTGATGTAAGATAGGTAAGTTGCCCAGGGGGCGTGTCTCATAAAAGGCAGAGCATCCCAGCACACGTCCGTTTTCTCACGGGACTCACACTGGGAAAGGTGGTCGCCATGATGCTCACGGCAGCAGCCCTCTTGCTCCCCTGGCCTCCTTCCTTCTAACTCCTACATATCTATCAGTGCCATCAGTTCCTTGATACAAGGGGAATGGAGAAGCAAACAATTTTAAAGCAAAATATCTGAAACCACACCTTACTTGGAACAGACTGAATGACAGTAAAGAACATTATAAAGGAAGTCAAGAGAGTCCCCAAACCTTCCAGTGTTTTGACCTCTGAAATATTGTTGTATTTTCATTCTGTCCCAATGATCGCGTCTGAAAAGGACATTTATTCCTGGATTCACTACTTCTTTCAGAGATACATAGCAGGTACCATATTTTTACCAGATGCAATTACAGCAATTACAGCCAAGACGGAATACGCTTTGGCGCCTAAAAATTCTAGGTCCTAGATTTACTTACTGGAGTTTAATGAATAAACAAAAAGCCTCTAACTAAACAAAATAATTTTAATAGTAATGAAGTGAATTGTTATGTGGTTGATCTGTATAAAAATACAGCTTTTTTAGCCAAAAGAGAAGTTAATGGTTAAACGTGTGGAAGAATCACAGCCAATGCAGAAGTACGTATGGGTTTTGTTACTGTTGCTTTAATCCCTGGAGCCTAACACAGCGCCTGGTGTGCGGCAAAGGAGCAATAGATACGGATAGAAAAGTGAAAGCAAGGGACGCACATCCCTCGGGCTCTTCTTCAGACTCTGCCTCATAACTGCTCCTACACCTGCGGTGGGCAAAGCACATTCTTCAGCCTGTGAGCAAAGTAAAAACTAAAACTAAAAATTGGGTTATGTACTGAGAATAATAACTTGTATGTATAATACACTATATATACACATATACATGCATAGATACAGTGAGCCTATCAACATGTAGTTAACTATATATAACAGATTGTACGTATAGTATATATAGTATATATACATGTATACAGGCACACAGGTATATCCATACAAATCCATACACACACACACACATATTCATTTATGTATGAACAATACGTAACACATTTTTTATATCTACAACTCAGAGTGTATTATATATCATAATAATATATTAAGGAAGGGGAATATGGCAACGTGAGATTTGAAATATTTGAAGAAAGAGTGTGGAGATTATTTACTCATTTATTCAACAAGCCTCCTTTCCATGTCTACCCTTTTCTGGTCTTGGTATTAGAAGCTAGGGATAAAGCAATAAACAAACACTGAGCCTGAACTCATGAAGCAGAACAAAAACAAATAATATTCCAATAATTTCACAAATAATGTTTACATTCTATTTTTATAAGTACTGTATTTAATAGATGTAAGAATCCTTTCATATTGGTAGTATATTGGGAATAGAAGTAGGTCTGGGCAATTTGTTTTCTTTGTTAAATACTCTGAGCTCAATTTTCATGAAGAGGCCCCGGATAAGCTCAGTGGGAGAAGGCGAGGCCTGTCATGACATGTTGGTGCAATCTTAGCTTTTCTACGTATTTGATACAGTATCTGGATAAAATTTGAAAATTTCAGTCAATGAATCTAATGCCTCAAATTACCAAAATATTTGGTTGAGTAGAGGTTGCAAGGAGTACCTTGATTGCATTCTTTTGTTTTATATAGGCATTTCACATTTTGCTGTTAAAACTACTTATTTATAAAATAATTTGAACAATCTTATTTCATTAAATCTACAATATGCTTTCTCTTTGCCTAGTTAAATTCTTTTTCTTATGTTTTCTTTTTTAATCTCCTTTCATTCTCCCCATGTTGACCAGAGTGAAGGTTCTATGCATTAGACAGGACATTTGGGGCTTAATCTTCACAAAGTATTTAGCATTAAAATCATGTTGCCCTGAATTCTAAATTATTTTTATCTTCCCTGACATTACAAATTCCCTTTCGAGAACTATTTTTTGGCGGTGTCTTGTTCCTCATGTCCAGATCCTTAATTGCATGACCATCAGGAAGGTGATATACAGTCTATTTAAAGATCACATGTTGCTGTAAATCTCTGGCACAGTGACGTGGTTTATAAGGCAAATTACAACTCTATCGGACTCCTTTAAAGCGATTAAGATTGTTCTTTTTGTTGACTCTTTTTGGTCACAGTAGGCAATGGTTTTTTTAAAGGTTACTTTTGATAAAAGGTATGATGCAATGATAAAGTAAAAGGTTTCTAAGATTAAGACAAACACATTTTCCTGTGATTTTGGTAAATTTACATAGGAAATAAAAAGGTTCTAAAGGAGATTTTATCTGTAAATCATGCTCTTGACATCTTGCATTCTATAAATAATGTGGAACAAAATCAAAGAACCGACTCTACTTGATACTTGTGCTCCCTGATGGGCTGAGCAATCATCTCTCTATCTCTAGTTATGATGATGTGGTCATGAGGATGTGGTCATGGCACTGTGGTCCTGGTGTCATGGTCCTGGTGGCATCGCTGTGGTGGCATGGCCGTGATGGAATGGCCATGTTGGAATGGTTTTGGTGGCATAATCCTGATGGCGTGGTCATGGTGGCATTGTCTGGTGATGTGGTCATGATGGTGGGGTCATTTTACAGTCTGACCTCCATCTGCTACTCGCCTCTTTAACCCGCCTTGTTAATTGCTGATCATACAGGCCTGATTTTTCTCAAATATTAGATCTCAAATGCACATTTTACTGCCACTGAAAAACCCTGGGCATGCCTATTTTTGCTTCCCTCAATGTTACTTTCTGTTCCATAAATCCATAAAGGGATCAATCATAATGCAAATTCAGTGTCTAGAACTGACAATTGTCCGTGTGTGAACAACTAAGGTAACCCCTAGACTGTGTGTGAAATATGTTTAATATTCCTCTCATCTGTATTTGTCACAGTGTTCTCAGCTGGCATGGAGACCACAGCAGGCATTCTGTAGGCCTGACAAACATACATTTGTTGCTTCCCAGACCTAAAACGTGTGTCAAGCTCAGTCATGAGACATAGGTAGAAACTGCTATTTCTGGATTTCCTATAATTCTTCTCCATGACATTTTGGCGTTTCAGGGTTATGCATATTTTACGATCTGCTACGGTTCCACTGTTAGCTTATATCATACAGGAGATTGGACTTTAGATTGTTACCTATTTTTTTTTTTTTTTTTTTGAGACGGAGTCTCGCTCTGTTGTCCGGGCTGGAGTGCAGTGGCCGGATCTCAGCTCACTGCAAGCTCCGCCTCCCGGGTTTACGCCATTCTCCTGCCTCAGCCTCCGAGTAGCTGGGACTACAGGCGCCCGCCACCTCGCCCGGCTAGTTTTTTGTATTTTTTAGTAGAGACGGGGTTTCACCGTGTTAGCCAGGATGGTCTCGATCTCCTGACCTCGTGATCTACCCGTCTCGGCCTCCCAAAGTGCTGGGATTACAGGCTTGAGCCACCGCGCACCTATCTAAAAAATAATCCACCCGATGGATTCTCTATTTTCCTACTTTAAGACCAGCAAATTAATTTTATTAAAAATGGTTAGTTCTTTAAAAACTTCAAACAGTTAACATATAATTTTTGTCAATAGATGTTTTAAAATCTTGCTTATTATTAAACCAATGAGATGATAGTTGTGATCTTAACATTTAATGGTAACTTTCAATATTCTGACTTTGAGAGAGAAGAGTATAACTCTAAGATAACAGGTAAATTAATATTGTTTATGTTCTATTTCATTTGATAGAAAAGGGCAGTGGGAGATGATTTTGGCTAGTTGAAATGTTAATAATGACATTTATTTATTTTATAATATGTCTAGACAAAAAGCTATGAGTATGTAGTATGTTTGTGACACTAAAACCTCAGTTCTTTTCCATTCATTATAACATGTTTTACAAAATTGCTTAATTTTTGTTAATTTTCCGTTTCAACTCAAAATGAAAAATTCAATGATAATTGACCAGTTCAGTAAACAATGGGCATGGGATTTCAGGACGTTGATCAATACTGAGAGTCCTCTCCATCAGTTTTCCTGGAACCCCTGTAGAATAACTAATACAATTAGATATTGATGGGATGTCACAAGCTTTTTATGATGGGCAAGGAACTCCAATATGCAACAGTATTTCCTCAGTGTGTGTGTGTGTAAGTGCATGCATTTGCATTACAAGCTCAGACTTTTAGAAAAATAATACCTCACCTGGCCATTTGCTAGCCTCAAATTCCAGTTTTCTCAGAATTTCACTTATTGCCTAGTCACATGGTTCAATAATATAATGAGCATTAGAATTATTATAGCTTTATTTTTCACATTTGCCCTCAATTCCCGTTTTTCAGGAAAGGCAATTTGGTACCTTGATATCACCACAGGTACCTGTCCAACACCTCTAAGGAGACTAGGTGTATTGGGGTCATTTCTCTGATGATCTGTGTGGTTCACTCCACAAGCTCAGATCCATTCTGGTCCTTAAGTGTCCATTCTACACAGCTCAGTTTTTTTTTTTTTAAATGTAATATGTCTAAAACTATCAGAGACTCTACAACTTTAGAAATACACCAGGTTTTCTATGCAGCCTAGGGCTTCCAATTGCAGGTATTCAATGAATAATAGGAAAATTTGAGCCTTGCAGAAGGCGCATGTCAATATTCGATTCATCTTGATTGAATGCAGTATTGTCTCTTTAGCTGTATATGTCAGTCGGCTATCTAGAAAGATGGTAACAACTGAGTCCCTGTAGCCACAGCTTCTTAATGGTCCATGCAAATATGCTTATTTCTTTCATAACTTTTTGAAAAGTTTCTCGTCACTCCCTCTGTAAAAAATTGAATGCACAAAAAAACAAATTTCACATTCACTAAAGTGCATTAAATTTGAAAGCCAGCAATGATTTGATTAATGTAGATTGAAAATGAAAATAAGTGGCCGGGCGCGGTGGCTCACGCCTGTAATCCTAGCACTTCGGGAGGCCGAGGCGGGTGGATCACAAGGTCAGGAGATCG
>NC_037686.1:70407094-70467094 GCF_003255815.1 Theropithecus gelada
AAAAAAAAAAAAAAAAAAAAAAAAAAAAAAAAGAAGAAAAGGAAAAAAACCGAAAATAAGAGTATGTATTTTCATACTTAGAAATTTAGAATTCAAGATACTTTCAAGAGAAAAAGAATTTCCGTATACCTGGTGTCCAGACTCAAACACCTCGAGTGAGGTTTGCAGCTGACTAACCCCGCCTTCCGTAGGTGTGTCTGCGTGGACGTGAAAGCAGCATTACCCTTGTGGGGGCTCACAGCAGGCTGCTGCACATTCGTTTCCAAAGCTGGCATCACCAGAACTGAAGTCCCAGCACAGACATACCTCATGGCTTCGGGCATGTTAACCACACTTTTTAGGGTGGCAGCATGCACACTGCATTTCTTATGGTTTTGCACACAACTTTTTATCCCAGCTACAATCATATATAAGCATCTTACTCAGAAGCAGTGTCTGAGTCCAATCAGGAGATGACTCATGTGGTAATTTGATGGAGAAATTTACCATAAAGAAAGGGAGGAGCAAGAGAATGGAAAGAAAGATAGCTCGAAGGGGTGTGGCCATAGCAGATGCGGGGAGCAGCCACGGCCCCTAGGACTGAGGAGGACATGGGAGAGTGGCTCCCTAGAGCAGGATTGGGCACTGTGGGGAGGGATAGTGAGTCTCCCTGAATGGCAGGGAAGTCCCTGTGCTGGAGGAGCTTGCCAGAAACTCACCCTGCAGACACCGAGGGACACCTGCCCTGCAGGACATGCTGGAGACCTATATCCTCTACAGCAAGCTGGAAATCCACCACCTGGCACTCTTGGCGCTCTGCGGCAGGGGACAGCTCAGGGAAGGTGTCTCTGGAGGGGTCCCCTGCTGCAAAGCCACCCCAAGGGGCTGCGCATGGCCGCATGCTGGTGACCCTGCCTGTAAGGGAGGAGCCATGGAGGGGAGGACGGGAAAGCAGGAAGGAAAACCTTCTTCCTGCGGTGTCTTTTCTGCACCCTCTTCTGACAAGGCTTGACACTGCATGACTGGCAAAGAAAGATCTGTTAAGGGGCCCAGTTCCATTCACACCCAGAGGCCAATGAAAGTGGATTTGGAGCAGAGATGCGATCAACCCGTCACCAGTGCTAAACTAAATGCAAATGCTTATCATTTTTCACCTCCAATCTTTTACTCATAACAGCATTTATGTGTTCTGGTAACAAACACTGAACATGCCCTTACTACATGCCCTGCACCCAGGATGAAGATGTGCACCCAGGCTCATGCCCTCTGCAGCTCACGGCCTTCACAGGACAACAGACGCCGAGCATGCAACCCCCCTCCTCATTAGAGAAGTGCAGACTGTGGGAAATGAGGGGTATTAGCGCAGAGAGGCAGGAAAGGTTTCTATGAGAGTGACATTTAAGCTGGGACTGGAAGAATCAATAGGATATAAGCATGCACGGAGTGGGAGAAAAAGCCACAGAAATAGCGTGAGCAGCTGCCTAGAGTCAAGGACAGGTTGGTGGTTTCTGAGAACTGAAGGTTGGGCAGGTCTGGAAGGCTTTCTGTGATGGGATTGTGTAGCCAGACCAGGCCAGGATGGGCAGGGGCAGTAGGTCCTGTGTCCCTGTTGTCCAGCATGGCACCTGCAGGTAGAAGCCCAGCGGCACTTGTCACAGTAGGTGGCGTTTCCAGCTCTTCACTCCAGGCTCACCCCGAGTATCGTTAGGCTGCTATGCTGAAGACCTGGGAAGGAGGCAAGAGTGAAATACTACATTGAATACCACAAGCACCACATTTAATTTTGTCTTCTTCTGTCTGTTTGGTGTGTTCTTCTATTACCAGTGGCCTTAGTTTATTTATTTTTTTGTCTGTGACATCCTGAGTTGGGTCAGCTCTTCTTCTATGTGGAAGAGAGCAGAGGGTCTATCCTCAGTACATTGGGTCACTGTATTTGGGATTAAGGCTAGATTTTGGATGGTGGTGATTGTTAGGGGATTATAGAATATTATATATATATGTATGTATATGTGTGTGTATATATATGTGTGTATATATGTGTGTATATGTGTGTGTATATATATGTGTGTGTATATATGTGTGTATATATATGTGTGTATATGTGTGTGTATATATGTGTGTATATATGTGTGTATATGTGTGTGTATATATATGAGTATATATATGTGTGTATATGTGTGTGTATATATATGTGTGTATATGTGTGTGTATATATACGTGTGTATGTGTGTGTGTATATATATGTGTGTGTATATATGTGTGTATATGTGTGTGTATATATATGTGTGTATATGTGTGTGTATATATATGTGTGTGTATTTGTGTGTATATATATGTGTGTATATATGTGTGTATGTGTGTGTATATATGTGTGTATATGTGTGTGTATGTATGTGTATATATATGTGTATATGTGTGTGTATATATGTGTATATATGTGTGTGTATATATGTGTGTGTGTGTATATATATGTGTGTGTATATATGTGTATATATGTGTGTATATGTGTGTGTATATATGTGTGTGTATATGTGTGTGTATATATGTGTGTATATATATGTGTGTATATGTGTGTGTATATATGTGTGTATATATATGTGTGTATATGTGTGTGTATATATGTGTGTGTATATATATGTGTGTATATATGTGTGTGTATATATGTGTGTATGTGTGTGTATATATATGTGTATATGTGTGTGTATATATGTGTGTGTATATATATGTGTGTATATGTGTGTGTATATATATGTGTGTGTGTTTCCAGCTACATACACACACATATACACACATATATATACACACACACACACACATAAAAAATCAACCAGTCCCACTTGTTAGATTAAGGTAACTTCTGGATTTTCATGACAAAAATGTTCGTCATCCAGCCAGGTGTGATGGCTTACGTTTGTAATGCCAGCACTTTGGGAGGCCAAAGCAGGCAGATGAGTTGAACCCAGGAATTTGAGACCAGCCTGGGCAACATAACTTAACCCTGTATCTACAAAAATTGCAAAAATTAGCCAGGCATGGCAGTGCATGTTTGTAGTTCCGGTTACTTGAGAGGCGGAGGCAAGAGGATCACCTAAGCCCAGGAAAGTCAAGGCTGTAGTGAGCCTAGATCTGCCAGTGCACTCCAGCCTGGGCAACAGGGCGATACCCCACCTCAAAAAAAAAGAAAAGAAAAAAAATCCTGCATCATGTCATTGTTGACCTTTCCTTGGGAATCAGCATTAAAGTGCGTTGTGCCTGTCTTGTGTTCACCACAGTGGAGGGCTAAATCAGCACGCTCAGGAATTTCCTGCAAGGACAGAAATGTTCTACGTGAGCACTGCTCAGGACTACCTGGTGCCCAACACCACCTCCCAGATTAACACTCCATACGTGACTTAGATCTATTAGCTCAGTGTATTCTCCAAGAGGGCATAATCCCCCAAAATGCTTGGGGTGGCTCTGTTGAGGTAACTGGCACAGAGTAACCATACACAGAATGAGATGCCACCGCTATCGTTTTGGGGCTCCATATTTATTTGAATCTGAGAATATAAAAAATTTTAGTGTATTTTCTTCAGAAGTAGCCATATCCTTATTCTTAACAATCATTCATTCAATAACTATGCATGTTGAGTACGTATTTTGTTTTCTAAATCAGGATATGCCTTAACTTTTTATGTAAAGAAGATCTTTATAAATGTATTTGTGATTTTGAAAGATAGAAACATGTATATCTACAGATAATTAATAAGGTTACTTTTTAGTTATGGCTGTGAAAACTATGCTGTGTTCTTAAAAGACAAAGAAATAGACAATTAGTCTCTCACTGGGGAGAGATAAGAATACTGTCTTAATCTTTCAGCCCTGTGGACATGGTGTGGTTGGGCTGTTACAATCTTTAGGGCTAGCCTGAACCTCTTTGATTGGATGTGGGTCTCCCCACCCTTGGAAACACTGGGTGCTGCATAAGGCATTGGTCGTTTGTGTATCTGCACTGGGCATTTAAATGCAAACGTTCCTGTAAGATGTAATCTTCTTCCATATTTGAATTAGTGGAAAACCTTGGACAAGCTTTGCTTGCAATTCTTGTAATTAGCTTCTTAAACACGGTATTCTTCCCTTTGAATGAGCCCTGGAGACTTCATGTAACTGTTTCCATTGTGTTGATGACTGTCTGTGGTCACCATCAGGGAACAGCCCCCATGCCATCCATTTTGGTGTTCCCTGTTGGAAATCTGTTCAGGAAATAAGACTAAGAATTAGGAACCTGGGGTCTCCTTAAGCAAAAAGGAAGAACATCACTACCTATTCTAAGTACTCTCCAGAATTAAAATAACACATACCCATTTACTTCCCTTGTGCATGGGGAGTTGCTGGGTTTATGGCACCCAGATCAGCAAGGCGAAGCCGTCTTCCTCTTCCGCACCGCCAGGAAGACGCTGCCCCCGAGCTCTGCAGGGCGGCCACCAGACGGTGCATCAGTCAGTCCACCAGGCTTTTCCTCAGAGCTGCACCTACACAAAACTCCCGCTTAGAGAACGAGGACTTTCTTACTTCTGTGAAGGAATGTGAATTAAAGAACATGATGACCCAAACTCTTCACTGGGTCATTCAGGGTGGAAAAACTTAAGGGGGATCGGCATAGATAGTAACGAATGTACTAAATAATGATGCAAGACCCAGAAACTAAATTCATTTTGTTCTTAGCTAAAATTTGAATTTGTATTCATTTAAAATTCTTCTTGATGGTACCTTTGTTAAATGATTGTTCTGGACCCTTGTATCTCCTCCCTGTATCTTGTCATTTCCTAGTATTTTGACAATCTCAAATTAGATAAAATACTCTGTCCTCATTCAGATTTAATCTAACATGCAGTTTAACTACATACATATGTAACATATATACATGATATATGAAATAATATATTCTGGTTTTAGTAAGTGCGGTAAATTTGTGGCAGAATACTTAATAGGTTTTTCTGAAACTATTACTAAATTCAGATGTATGCAAATATATTGCTTTATTAGCATGTAAGAGCCAATATCATTTTACAATATATTTTTATAAAAGTATTTCAATCTTCATTTTGGAGTTCGAATGTTTTGCTTGCTTTGAGTTTAAATCTTGGTCAACTTAGATCTTTTTTTCTCAATATCAGGTAGCCACAATTTTATCTCCAAAACTAGCAGGAAAAGGCCAACATTTGTACCTTTGTGACTCCTGTTTCAGAAAGAGTTACATAGTTCTCCTCCCCAAGGAAACACAGTTGTTGGTAGTTTGTGAACGATAGAAAAGGAAGGGAGGAAAGAGGCCAGCACTGGCTCTGTGCTGGCTACAACCAGCCCTGTGCAGGGGTCCCAGCACGTTGCCACCGGTCTGGGCTCACGCAGGGCTCCACCTGGAGTGCCGGCTGTCTTCCTCCTGGTGTGGCTACAGTTTTCGTCACGTGCCGGACGCTGCATGCCACCAGCATCATTTCACCACTGTCTCAGATCCTTGTTCCTTTGCTCTGCATCTTAGTTCATTTCGCTTACCTCACTAATGACCTCACTGAATGATAAAAGCCCTATTTTCAAATAATTCACCTTCAATTAGAGGAGTGAGCAGATGACAACATAAAACATGCCAAATGCAAGGATACATTGCACTCTTTAAGAATCCAAGGGATGGCAGCTCTCCCAGCTAGCCGGCCGCAGGAAGGCAGTGCCCATTGGACTATATCCAAAAGGGAAATGATGAATGCACCCCATGAAAAACGGAGATTGATTGCACCCTGTGAAAATGCACCCCATGAAAAACGGGGGAGGATCATAGAGACAGAGAAGTGACTGCTATACCTATGGTACAAATCAAATGCATAGACCTGACAAAAGTATGAGGTGTCAAGCAATGACACACGTTGCTGGAGAATGCGATGATGGATTTTCACTCAGGTGGGCTTTCCTGTGGCTGTGAAGAAAACGTATCTGAGCAGCAGAGACTGAAGAGTCCCCCTGGCCATTTGGAGGCTTGTTTTAGGAATCTCCAAGTTGGCAATGGCTTCAACGGGGATGATGTCTTCTGAAGAGGAAAAGAAAGACAGACTGGTTAAAAATCTCAAAAGGAAAAATGGAAGGGCATTGAGTATATGCAGCCAAAGGCAAGTTGAGAAGCCAGGACAGGCGTAGGGGCCAAGGCGGAATGCCCAGAGAGGAAGTGCCCATCCATGGAAGGACGCACATCCGGGTCTGAGGACGTCAAGAGCTCATCAATGGGAGGACAGAGATCCAGGTCTGAAGGTGTCAAGAGCTCATCAATGGGAGGACACCCATCCAGGTCTGAAGGTGTCAAGAGCTCATCAACGAGAGAACGTGTGTCCCAGTCTGAAGGTGTCAAGTTTGAAGTTGTGAAGATGGAGGTGACAGTGACGGATGGTGAATGGTGGAGGAGCCTGAAGCTTGGAGGAGGGGTCTAGGCCCCGTTTGTAAGTAATCACCAAATGGAGGAAGACAGACCCCAGCAAAGTGGGTAAGTGAATAGATCCCCTCAGGAGATGATTCCATAGGAGGAGGTCAAGGGACAAAGAAGATGAGGGGAGGAAGGCCAGTGGCCCATGCTTGCCCGAAGTCCAGGCAGTGGAGGTGCAAGGAAAGATGACCAATGAAGCTTGAGAAGAAAATGAGCAGTCCACAGTCAGTGGAAGCTCAGCCTTGGAGAATTCCCATTGGGAAAGGGAGGAGAGACAGATGGATAGAGCTAGGGTGGCATGTGCAGTCCAGGGGGGATTTTCTTTGGAGGCAGGTGAGAGAGAACTCGACAAATAGGCTAAAATCAGGGAGTCAGCAGGGAATGCAGTGCTGGTAATTGCTAAGACAGCTTCAGAGCCAAGGGGCTGGACTTGCCAGGGCCAGGGGGAAGAGCCCAGGCCCCTGCAATGCAGACAGTGCGCTTCCCTGATGGAGCTGCAGGAAGGGGTGGGCCCACTGGACACAGGGGCAGCTGTGACTGTGAGGTGGGCAGGAGCGTCAGTGCACAGCTGCCTGCTGGCTGCACCTTCCTCAATTACATAAAAGACAAACTGATTTTATGAATGAGTGATGAGGCCAGGCACGGTGGCTCATGCCTGTAATCCCAGCACTTTGGGAGGCCGAGGCGGGTGGATCACGAGGTCAGGAGTTTGAAACCAGCCTGACCAACATGGTGAAACCCTGTCTCTACTAAACATACAAAGATTAGCCAAGCATGGTGGTGTGTGCCTGTAATCCCAGTTACTCAGGAGGCTGAGGCAGGAGAATTGTGTAAACCTGGGAGGCAGACGTTGCAGTGAGCTGCGATTGTGCCACTGCACTCCAGCAGCCTGGGCGACAGAGCTAGACTCCGTCCCCCCACCGCTCCCCCCAAAAAAAAGAGTGATGAGCTCCTGTGCAGGGCTGAAGGAGGATGGAGGATCTTGGGACTTGAAACTTTGGGACTTTGGATTTAGCTTGAGAGCGATGGGTGAGCTAACCAAGCAAGGACATGGAAAGAATTAAGGATGGAATGGAGAGCTCACTGGCATGGATGAGTTTATTCACGGTGGGCTTCGTCCAGGGCAGAGAGTCTGTGTGGCTCAGGGCATTCTCCAGTACCATTCGGCACCAGAGCAGACTGTGGAGGTGGGAGGAAACACATGCCCCAGGAAGACGCCCCCACCACCCCTGTTGTGCTGCCGTGCTGCACCTTGGAATATGTCTCCTTCCATGGAAAAGGAGACTTTGCAGAAGTAATTAAGGTTGCTTATCAGTTGACCTTAAAATAAGGATTATCCTTGGTTATCAGGGTGGGCCCAGTGTAACCACACAGCCTCAAAAAGGTGGACAGAAAACAAAGAGAGATGCAGCAGAAGACGTCAGATTTGAGGTGTGCAGTGCATGGGACACTGGCTAAAAGGTGAAAAGGGCCTGACCGTGAGCCAGGGAATGAAGGTGGGATCTGGAAGCTCAAGAGGAACCACGCTGACCACAGTCCCACAACTGCATGGAAGCAAATTCCATAAATTTGGAATAAACAAGCCCAATGAGTTTGGAATAAACCCAGCAGTGAATTCTCCACCAAAACTTCAGATTAGAGTTCAAGCTGGCCAACACTGCCACTTTAGCTTCGAAACCCTGAGGGAAGAATCCAGCCACTCCATGCAGGACCTCTGACCTGCCCTCTGACCCACAGCACTGCAAGGTAAAACATCTGTGTTGTGTTGAGTTGATAAATTTGCAGTGATTTTTTTTTTTTTACAGCAGAAACAGAGAATGGACACAATACCCTTTGTGAAGGTGAGTGATTATTACATTAATCTAGTGTTGGAGTTTCTCTGTGTGGAGATGAGGAACTGATAGAGGCAGGTGGGTTTGGGGTGCAGTTGAGTGTGATGAGGATAACCAACCTGTGGCCCAGGTTATGCAGGGAAAAGAGGTACGATAGCCTGGGGAGAACAAGAGCTGGATATCTCAGTGAGCTGAAGACAGGCTCCAGTGAGCTCGAGAGCATCTTTCTAAACACCTGCTTTCAGTAGCCCATTTCCCTAAAGCCAATTCCTATTTTAAAATAGTCCTTGACTCTTAATGTTCACCAAATCATATTTGTATTAATGATTTAGACACTTACACTTCCTCAGTGTTTGCTTTCTGACCTGCAGTGTGCTTGCTGCTCCCCATGCTCACCTCCAGCCCAGCTGGTTGTGTAGGTAGAATGCCTGCTTCTAATTCTTCACTCATCCCTAAGAGTGTCATGAGTCTACATGATGGTGTGGGTGTCATAGATACAGAATGGATTTTAGGCTTGGTCATGTGATTTGATTTGTTTATTGAGATACTAGGAGACACGGTGCAAGCAGCGGCTTAAAATGTGTTTCCATGGTGGGGCTTGACTTCTTGAAATTCTGCCTTTGCCATGAACAGAAAATACTTGTGTAGCTGTTGCTCCCCTGCCACTGGCCCCAGGATGGGACTTGTGAAGCCCGACCACCCCACTTAAACGTCTGATGCGTGAGTGTAAAATAAACGCATGCTACTGAAATTCATTTGTTTTGAAGCAAAAGCTCTCTAATAGTGAGAATATCTTATTGCCCTCTTTCCTTTTTACTTTAGCTCATGATGTCCCCTTCTTTCTCTCATACAGAAGATATTTTCTTTATTCCTCTTTAGCTCGAAAAATCTTACCCATTCTTCGTGTTACAAATCACCTCTTTATCACTGTCCTGAAAGCCATTTTAGCACTAAAATCCAAAGAAAATGCCTCTGACTGATATTTTGTTTCTCCCATAAAATTAATGCTTATGCATTATCTTATTTGGCCATTAGACTGATTCTATGGGATAAGCAGGATAGATAACATTAGATGCACTTGGTAAAATACACGAAATTTGGGGCTCAGAGAAGTTTAGTGACTAAATCTTACTGTAACAAGCAGTAAAGCACATGGATAGAGTCTGAATCCAGAACTCAGATTCCAAGTTCTGTGTACTCACAACACACTACGGACCGTCTCCAGACAAATCACAGACTCCTACAAGGCTCGGTCTAAATACACTTATTTCTCATAATATTCAGCACAGGGCTTTGCACAGAGCAGATGTTCGTTAGGTGCTTATTTGCTGAAATAACATGAACGAACATTTACTCAACTCAGCAGCATGTTTTCACCATCTCTGCTGAATGCGGGCTCCTCCATTCATGCTCCCGCCAGCTGAACCTCTGCTTCCTTCCTCCCGACAGAGTGTGCCCGCTTTCCCTGAGGAAGAGTTGCTCTGGCTTTCCACGAAACGGTATTATGACCCACAATGCAAGAGGTTGAAGGTTAGGTGGGTTTTGTCTACCTGCTTTCCATATGATAATAACTACTTAGATTAATCGTAATGAGTCACTATTATGTGCTGTCATTAATTTCCCATCTGAATTATCCGCACCCAGTGGGAGCTCAATAGATATTACCTGTTGGCTGACAGATGGACCAGCTGACTGATTATATATCTGTGAAACCTGAACTTGGGGAGCTCCAGAGACATTTTTTCTGTAATATTTGGGCTATGTTAGAAAAATAACTGATAAACACCACCAGTAGCACTGAATGGCATCTGTATTTGTTGATATTTCACCTATTTGTGTTATTAAAATGGTGTATTTTGTCCCTGGTTGCTTTTGTTTACAGCTTCATTGAGATGTAGTTAATATCCTGTAACTCCCACCCTTTTGAAGTGTGCTGTTCAGTGGTCTTTAGTATATTCACAAGTATTTAGTATATTCACACCTATAGTAATTTGCAACTATTACTGCTGATTTCAGAACATATCACATCTTAAAAAAACGACATTAACCATTTCTTTCTCTTTTTTTTTGAGATGGAGTTTCGCTCTTGTTGCCCAGGCTGGAGTGCAATGGCATGATCTTGGTTCTCTGCAACCTGTGCCTCTGGGGTTCAAATGATTCTCCTGCCTCAGCCTCCTGAGTAGCTGGGATTACAGGTGTCCGCCACCATGCCCAGATAATTTTCCGTATATTTTTTTAGTAGAGATGGGGTTTCCCCATATTGGCCAGGCTGGTCTTGAACTCCTGACCTCAGGAGATCTGCCAGCCTCGGCCTCCCAAAGTGCTGGGATTACAGGCGTGAGCCACCACACCCTGCCGACATTAGCCATTTCTTAGCCATCCCTCTCTGTCTCCTCCTCCCCATTGCCCTTTGTCATCACTCATCTACTTTTTTCTTGTTATGGCTTCTGTATTCTGGACATTTCATATAAATGGAATCATACAACATGTGCTTTTGAGTCTAGTTTCTTTCATTCCACGTAATGTTTTCAAGGATCATCCATATTGCAGCACACATCGGCCATTCATCCCCTTTCACTGTGAATGGTATTACACAGTGTGATACACCAGCCTGTGTTTACATTCATCGGGTCATGGACATTTGGATGGTTTGCACTTTGGGCTGTTGTCAATAATGCTGCTGTAAATCTTCACGCACAAGCTTTTGTGCGGATGTATGCTTTCATTTCTCTCAGGCGCATGCCTAGAAGTACAATTGCTGGGGACATGGGAACACAGTGTTTAATATTTAGAGAGATGCAAACCATTTTCAAAGTAGCTGCACCATTTTACATTCCTACCAGCAATGCACGAAATGTTCTAAGTTACTTTTTCCATTTGCTTCATTGACTTCTTTTGACAATCAAATGTTCTGTGCGTTGAATATTCAACTAATTTAGCAGTCGCTTGCCTAAAAACAATGCTGGTGAAAATAGACCATGTAATTCTCGAAGATCCCATTTGAATCTCAGGGTGATGGTTAAATTTACAGACTTAGGACTACAGAATGGATGCATGGATGGCAGAGAGCAAGAGAACTTTTAAAATCCAGCACCTGCCTACTATTTTAGGTTCTGAATCTAATGCCCTTGAACTTCTGAAATAATTAACACTGTAGGTGGGCCGTGGGAGTCTGACTACAGGAAACGGCTTTCCCTTTATTTAGTAGTCACTGTTCCTGGAAAAAAAATGCCAAGAAAGGCCATCAAAGTCAATTTGGTGGGGCTTTTGAGGTTCCAGATACTACTTTTAAAACTTGACTAAATGGTCCTTTTGAATCACACTTCCCTGAGAATGCACAGGAGGTGACACTTTTTCAGGTATGACATCTACCATTATTTTTATATCATTGACTAAAAAATAAAAAGGGCTGGTAGCCATAACTACTGGGCACAAAAAGGGTAAAAGATCTTTAGGATCCCCTGGTAGATTCTTTGTTGGCAAATGTTCTGGCAAATATGCGAGTTGTAAGACCCTCCACCATATTTTGTATGTAAATTATATTTTTAGCTAATAACTTCTGTACATTCCTAAGAGTCAGAGTTTCACTTTCAACAGAAGTGGATACGTTTGACATGACAGGAGAAGTTTCATAGCAGCGTCAAATTCATATTAGTTCAGTAAGAAGAATTTTGACCATTGGGAGTAAAAAGAAGAGAGAAGATATGTGGACAAAAAGCATATTTTAACGCTGAAAACTCAAGAAGGAGTCACGCATCAGACATCCAAACATTCTTCAGGTGAGTCTACAGGCCTGACCCTCCACCTGGTTCAATTCCTGAAATTTAAGCCAATAAGAATCTAAATGGGCGATCGTCCAGTGTAATTTCCTTTGCAAAAATTCTGAAGGATGCGATAACATTGGTAAAGTACATTGAGATCCATCAGGGTCACGGTTTTCAGTGAGTAACAGGAAATGTTAGAATTGCTATGCTTGTAACTATTACTAATGCTATTCCCAACTTCCAGTTTGTCTTTCCTATGGAATGTCTTGCCTCTCCCCTACTACCTTTCTGCCTCTTTTATTCATCTTTCTGTGAAGGACTTCCTGTGATGCGATTTAACGGAACAGAGATTTTGATAAACATCATGGAACTCCTTCATTAACATGGAATTTATGTAAAAAGGGTCTTCCTGAAATGGCTGACCCAGTCTCCCACTTAATAGAATGCATCTTCTTTTTTCTTCCCTATTTTGGCAGGTACACAAAACACAAAAGAAACGAGTTTTGCTGTATTTCCGTGTCGCATGAAGCATTCATTTCTATTCCTCACAGCTAGCAGCATTTTCTGTTCAATTAAAGGGAGAACAGCAACTCACAAAGAAGGCAAAATTTCCTTCAAGAACTTGGAGAAGGAGCTTACAAATTGCTCCGTCAAGCCCCGCACCAGCCTTGACAGGTGCTTCTTTACTCAGAGTGGGGAGGAAGGTAAGATTTGATATAATACTTTCTTTAAAATCCTGAGTGAATAAAGTAGTCTTGAGAGAAAGTTTCCAGATATAGATTACCTATAAAAAGAATAAAAGGGATGAACATTGAAGATTTTTCATCGCCGTAAACAAATAATTTGTGATCGCTGTACACTCAAACCACAAATAGAACCAAGAATTAGAAGTGCCCCTAGCTGACCAGCATACGCGTATATCATTGGTCTGGTGTAATGAAGATTGCCTGATAAAGATCACAATATGACAGTTTTCCTTTTGCATTGGCTGCTGAACAGCCAGAAACGGTTTTCTGCGGCCGGCCAGCTATTGATCCAGCTCTCTCTTGTCAGTGATGCAGTTAATGGGAATTCCACAGGCAAATAAAAGCTACATTTTGTCTTCATTTTCATCTGAAATATGAGCTGGTCCTTTGTACTCTAGACAGTCATTTATTACTCATTTTCCTTTATTGATGTTTATGAGCTGAGGCATAAAATGATTCTCAAATGTAGTTTAATTGAGGCATCGGTTGACACTGTAACCATGATTACCGATACGCCATCAGCAGTGTGGAGGCCATGAATCAAGGTTTGCTTTTCATTGGTCTTGGAGGCAGCACACGGTAGAGAGTATCCTTAGAAAGCAACTGGGCTGGAGCTAAAGAAATATGTCGATTTATCTTCATAGGTAGCGAGAGGAAAAGGAGTCTCCCCAGTCCTCATCGGGGCCACATGGCGGCCAAGCGTTCCTGGGCACCTGGCATCCAACGGCTCGCTTTCCTAGGATGGGAACGTTCTTCTGAAATAGAATCCTTATTATACGTTTTTAAAATATTTTCAGCCTAATGATTAACCTTAAAAGTCACACGAGAAAGTGCTGCCAGACACAGCCAATACACAGCAAGATGGGGAGGCCCAGTCCTTCAATTCATTCGTAAAATGGTGAGAACAATCAATACGGGAGAAGTATTTTTTATATGCAGTTATTAACTCATAAGCTACAGTATATCTCATCTCATTTCGACAACAGCTGAGGTCTCCATCTCCCCCTGGAGACCCCTGCAGGTCCCATTATGAGAATCATAAATAATATGTGCTAATGAGATATGAATTGATTATGTTGGAAAAGCTGACATTTTCATCCATCATTCTAAATGATGTTTAACAATGGATTACCAGCCAGTAATTCCTCTGATATGAGATTAAATAAAATAGCCGGCTGTTTCAGCAGGCTAGCTCAAGGAGATGGCAATAAATCTGCTCAATTACTGTATTACCAATCCGTTTTTCACTGCTAAGGATATTATTATTTCATTTAGACTTGTTCATGCATCATAGATTATTTTATTTCAGGCAGTCAATGGGAGAAACCGCAGCGTTTTATTCACTGAGCCGAGGAGCAGCGGCTTTGCCCAAGTACAGTAAATGCCTCTCCGTGGGCCCCAAACGCCCCGAGGAGAGGCCACCCAGCTGCCCCTGGGCTGAATGGGCAACGCGCAAGACACATTTTAGAAAGAAGCATTTTGCTTTTAACCTAATTTTCTTCACTTATCTGAAAAGTCTCAACCGAAGGATACTGCCTAGGAAACTGATCGATTGAAACAAGATTATTAGATCCTCTAAGATGATTTGGTCTTCATCTCAATCCTGTAGTAGATTGAGAATTAGATCACAGGGACTATCCTTTGGCCTGGAAAATTAGATTAGCAGCCACTGCAATACAAAGGGTGGCCTTTCTCCCCTGTGCCCAACAAACAAACAACACACACACTCTATTGATGAGAAAAGTGGATTGGCAGGAAGCATTTCCCTGGCCCTCCCAGCATCGTTCACTGTTTCTGACAACCCTAATGAAGTTTTGCGACTGCATTCAGTGATTGTCTATGAGAGTAAAACAAAAGAGGGATGAATTATCCTAAAACTAAGAGTTCATCAATTCATTCCATCATTCATGCAATTCCCCATTTATTAGTTGACTAAGGAAGACAAGGTCCGCACCTGCCCAGGGCCAGCCCTGCTTTATGCTGTGGGAGATGAGAGAGCTGCACTTGCCAACAGCTCCACCAACACCTCACCTGGGCAACTTCAGGCCCTCGCTACCTGCCCTGGCCCCACGGCCTCACCTGTGCCAGCCTGAGACGTGGAGCAGCCTCTGATCGCTTCCCATGCATACAGATAGCAGGATCAGCCTCTTACCTCCTGCCGTGGGGGTTCACAGTGACACAGGCAAGACAAGCCACCTAGGACACCAATGCACACACAGTCAGAAGTGTGAGGGAGTCAATGTTACAGGCAAAAGACCTTTGATGGGAGCTGATGGTTAAATTCCTTTCTCTTCTTACTGTGGACAGATTGCTCTGAGGAGGCACTTTTATCAGCCTCACCAGGACTAGGTCCAGTGAGACTGAACACTCTGTAACTGGACCCAGCAGAGGCCAGCATGGGGGATGCACACTCATATTACGCTCCTCCTCCCTTGCCTCGCAACCCTCTCCTCTCCCTCATGTGTCCCAGGATTGCACCCCTGAAACAAGAAGTAGCCGCGGAGATTTTGGTCTGCCTATGGCTTCTGCAACTCGCAAGCTAAAGTGATGTGTGAGTCTGGCCTGCAGACCTCTGAGGTGGGTTGTGGAGCTGGGCAGTTCCATGGAGCACCTGTTGCAGGTGGTGATGCCCTCTCTGAGGATGGGGCAGGACCATTTCTAAGTCAGCAAAAAGTACAAGCAGGACACAAGGTGTCTGGATATATGGTAGCAGGTGGTTCTTGCATGGGATGAGTCACTGACAGCTGCAGGATAAGATTGTGGAATGAACTGACTGGTAATACATTTGAATGTCTTGGCAAGTGGAAATGTTAGGCTCAGAGTAGTCCAATCCCACTCAGACGTTCTGTGCAAGCAAGAGATATTGAAGGAGAATGACAGCTCCGGCAACGGCAAGAGGACGATTCTGAATACCGGGGTCAGAACCTTCCCGCAGGCACAGCTGAGGGACTGCAGAGGGAGGGAGTGTGCAACCTTTTTACCTCCCTACTCAAAGGACAACCCTGGGGTCTTGACACCTGAGATGCGGCAGATGAAGAATCTCCAATGCGCAAATTCTTCTACGGCTTTTGAGTTAGAAGAAAAATCTCCCCTAAGATCCTGGCAACTTGTTTGGTTCCAGTGAGTGCATGAGTGACTGACAGGATCCTGTCTTGATTTTGTGTAGAAGAGCAATGTTACACTGTACATAAAATACTAAAAATGGGAAATGTTTATTGGCATCTATGATCAATTATTGCTCAAAATATTCACAATATGTATTTTAATTGTGATTTCACCTATGAGGAAAATGAGGATCAGAAAAAATATCCTGCTCCAAACTATTAAAGTCACACAGAGCAGAGCTGAAATTTATACCGCTTTTATTTTCCTCTTCCCTTTGTAAATTATTTAATATTATTTCAAGAAATGGAATTACACTTTCTAGCACCCAGTACTCTCTTACCCAGCTGCTTTTATATAAGGACTACTGTAAAACAAAATATTTCACAAGTAGGTGTATTTCTATCTACTGGTTGAAAAAATGTGTGAAAATTATGAAGAACTCCAGCAAAACTGTTAATACTTTTACAAATTAATGTATATTTTATTAATCACAAAATTGCCACTATGTGTTTGACATATCATAATAAATGTCTATGGAAAACGTATATTTAGGTAGAAACAAACACATTCTCACTTAGATTTAGAAACCTGCTTGTGAAATTCTTTATTGCTGACAGGTTTTGAACAACCAATTTGGAACATTAGTTCTGCCAAGGTGTCCCTGTTGTATTTTTGCCTCTGATACCCTGTAATGCTCCCAGGGGTGAAGGTACTCCCAGTGGGCGGGAGGGGAGAGGTCTTGGAGGGGTGTTCACCCCCTGGGCTATGGCAGGCATTACACACAGACATGAGTGTATGTGTGGATATTGGGGCTTTGACGGTGTGGAAGTCTGTGTTGATTTATTAGTGGCCTTGAATCTTTATTCCTCTCTTTATTTACACCTTATGTGATACGATTTTGTGTTTTATTTCATGAAAAAGTCCAAGTCTATTTCCACTCTGTGAAATCTGGGCTGGCCTTGCAGGTTATTTGGCTACATCTAGAAACAGCGGAATACGCGGTATCAAACCTTCAGATACTGTCATGGTGAATTTTGTGTCAACTTGGCTAGATCCTAGTGATCCACCTTTGTTCAAACACCATTCTAGATGTTGCTGTTAAGCCATTTGTTAGATGTGATTAGCATTTAAAATCAGTAGACTGAGTAAAACAGATCATGCTCCATAATGTGAGAGGGCCTCGTTCAGTCAGTTGAAGGCGTTAAGAAAGAAACTGACCTGCCCGGGAGAGGAGGGAATTCTGCTTCTCACAGCCTTTGGACTCAAGGGAGTGATTACAATAGAGGGAACAGGGAAGGCCTCTCTAAGAGGTGGTGCATTTGGGATAAAACAGATAAGAAACAGTCAACCCTTCAAGGAGAGGAACTGCTTCTAGTCATTAGAAAATATTCTTTGAAGGTCCCCCAGAGAGAGCTCCATTTGTGCAGCTGTGGGAGCAGAAGGCTGCAGGCAGAGTTGCATCAACCACAAACCATGACTTTTTGCAGAGTCATGGAATTGGGATGGAACAGTAATTCTTACTGTATGTGAAAAGAATATTATGTGCGCAAATAAGTTTTGTGAATATTGGTTGAGACAATGCTAAATCGTTTTTCATTTTTAACTGTAGGCTTTTCAGAGCCCAATGAATATTATGAATGACCAAGGAGTAAGGGGTCTTATGAGACCATGGATCTACCTATTTTATAAATGAAACATGTTTTGTGGAGGTCCTAGAATTTGGAAATTGATGAACTAGGGCTCTTAAAGTGTTTTTCTGCTTGAGCTGGAGTAGAAGAAGGAAGAAGCATGTCTGAGTTTCGGGATAGGCAGATGTTTGGCAGAGAAAGATACACAAAGCTAGAGGAAAATACCCAGACTTTCCAGGAAGTTACGCACTCTTCTTTGACTTGTGTATGTTAAGAAGACCGTTGACAAACCTGATCAGGTGCAGAGGAAAGTCTGAGAGGTCATAGTTAAGGTTGATATGCTGTCACTGGGTCCAATGTAGGTGCTCAGAGGGAGAAAGGTATCAGGAAATGGCACCAATATTTCATAAATAGGACACAGAGAACCCTGCTGCAAAACAAAAAGATGTTACAGCTTCATACTGATCTTTGCAAATAAAAGGAAAAGAGATGTAGGTTAAATAAAGTAATAATAAGATGAAACTGGGCATAGTGGCTCATGCCTGTAATCCCAGCACTTTGGGAGGCCAAGGCAGGTAGATCACCTGAGGTCAGGAGTTTGAGACCAGCCTGGTCAACAAGGTGAAACCTCGTCT
This sequence comes from Theropithecus gelada, assembly GCF_003255815.1. Lineage (NCBI taxonomy): Eukaryota > Metazoa > Chordata > Mammalia > Primates > Cercopithecidae > Theropithecus > Theropithecus gelada. The sequence continues at coordinate 70,425,229 of NC_037686.1, forward strand.
CTACTAAAAATACAAAAATTAGCTGGGCGTGTTGGCGGGCACCTGTAATCCCAGTTACTTGGGAGGCTGAGGCAGGAGAATCGCTTGAACCCAGGAGGTGGAGGTTGTGGTGAGCTGAGATTGCACCACTGCACTCCAGCCTGGATGACAGAGTGAGCCTCCATCTCAAAAAAAACAAAAAACAAAAAAGAAAAAGAAATTTCCTTTGAGATGTCCGCATTCTGGATCTTCCTTATGTTGGAGAAGTTCTTTTCTTGTGCAAACTCAGACCTGGCCAGCTGCAAGTTCCCTGCCTACCTGGAGATGTCTTATGTGCTTCCTTTCATGGTCATCTGTGGAATTTTCTCATCTTACTATGCAGTGTAATTCACCCTCTCGTGGCATAACAGAAATAAGTGATATATCCATTCAATGTCAAAATGTTCTCTTCAAATACTTAGAATCCTCCCTGAATCCATCAAAGGGATTTAAATACTTTTGATCAAAAAGATTTGCATAACCTTCTAATAGGAATATTACTTTAAGTCAACCATGAGGGAGAAGCTTCATCCACATTCAATGGCCTCACTATTCTCTTTTTTCAAGGCGCACTGTCAGACATTGGAGTTCGCCACAAGTAACTCTGTGACAAAACACGGAGGCATACCGCAGGAGGAGGGTGCCATTCTGCCTCCTCATTTACTGAAACACAGCTGGAAGCTTTTTGTGTCTGTGACTTTGGCTTCCCCCAAATGATGTCATTTTCTTATCCTCTTCCATGCTGTAGAGGTTATCCAACCAGCGGTGTCTCGCTCATCATAACAGAATGTTGGGAGAACAAAGAAACACCTCCTCTCCAATAAATAGGACTTCGGAGCAGGGAGCAAACTCATGTTGTCTCCCTCTATGCACCTCCCGACATGCACCAAAAATATTTTGTATTATTGGTAAAAAATTAAGAATTAATGAAAATAAGATGAATAATTTTTACCTAAATAATCCAAATGCAGTCATGTAATGTTGGTAGGTATAAAGAAAAAAGAAAAAAGTCTGAAGGGTATCCCATAGCTGCCTTGAGATATGGGAAATGTCTTGTTCTGTAAAACTTGTATCATAGTGGGTTAAAAAGGGGGTAAACAGGGCACTTGATTTATTTATATTGGGCTTTAGGCTCAAATAAGCATTATTTGCCTTCAGATAGTATGAAATTCTGCTGTGCATGGAATGGGATAAAATAGCTTTAATTTAAATTGAGTGTGTATGGAGCACCTTAAGTATCAACAATTTATGATATGTCATTATCATTATACACATTTCATTAAGATAAGCAGAAATGTCAATAAACGTATCCTTTTACCCCCTGAAAAGTCAACCTAAGAGACAAATTTACAAACAAAATGCATAGAAAGTTGCTTGTTCTAGGCAAATGGGAAAGATCCTTTGTCCTACAGGAAAACCTTGCACTCAAGGCCTAAGGCATGTTTTGAAGTCTGTACATGGAGACCGTTATAGTTTCTAACCTTTTGCTCATCAGGAAGAACTCATCTCATCTTGGGACCTCTTCTCCCTTCTTGAGTCTAACTTAATAGTGCGTAAGTGAGACATGATTAATCATATAAGTATTCTAGATTGAAGACAGCCTATTAGTTCTGGTAAGTGGGTTCACTATGACAGTGGAGAAAAGAGAGGAAAGTTTTGTAGCTATCGTTTAGTGAAATGAATATAGAAAGGAGATTTTACCAAACTTGGGTTTCTGAATCCAAAGCATCAAATGAGTTTCTGTCATCATAGAAAGTTAAGGAGAAGCAGTAGTTAATGGAGTGGTTAGTCTCACAATGTTAATAAGTGTGATTCTTATTTCGGTGGTAGTAAATACTTTGTGTTAACCGTACACTAAGAGCCAGTATCCTAATCAGTTACAAGGCAATCTAACATGCAGCAATGAACTCAATGATAGACTACCTGAGTCAATGAAGAAAGAACCTTAGTTTTCATACAGCTTTTCTCAGAGATATCTGTGCTAAAAAATCAACAAATCATCACTTAGGGAAATAAATGGATTTTGTTTTTTTTTTTTTTAAATTTTACTTTAAGTTCTGTGTGGATACATGTGCAGAATGTGCAGGTTTGTTACAAAGGTACACATGTGCCACGGTGGTTTGCTGCACCTATCAACCCATCACGTAGGTTTTAAACACCACATGCATTAGGTATTTGTCCTGATGCTCTCCCTCCCCTTCCCCCACAACCTGCAACAGGGCCCTGTGTGTGATGTTCCCCTCCCTGTGTCCATGTGTTCTCATTGTTCAACTCCCACTTATGAGTGAGAACATGTGGTGTTTGGTTTTCTGTTCCTGTGTTAGTTTGCTGAGAATGATGACTTCCAGCTTCATTCATGTCCCTACAAAGGACATGAACTCACCCTTTTTCATGGCTGCATAGTATTCCATGGTGTATATGTGCCACATTTTTTTAATACAGTCTATCACTGATGAGCATTTGGGTTGGTTCCAAGTCTTTGCTATTGTAAATAGTGCTGCAATAAACATACATGTTCATGTGTCTTTATAGAATGATTTATAATCCTTTGGATATATACCCAGTAATGGGACACATGTCTACAAATTATATCTGGGAATGTCTGGGCAAACACTAGCCCCACGCTCAAAGATTACCACATGTACAAATATAAAAATGGACACCATAGACCCAAATACATCATTTTACATTGTCACAGCACTTGAGAGGTTTAGTCTTTCAAATGTTGGAATAATACGATGATATTTGTAATCAAATTAATGGATGATATTACTGAGTCCTTTTAATTTTGCACTATGAGGTAGTGATATGGTTTGGCTGTGTCCCCACCCAAATCTCATCTTGAATTGTAACTCCCACAATTCCCATGTGTTGTGGGAGGAGCCTGGTGGGAGGTAATTAAATCATGGAGCAGGTCTTTCCCATGCTGATCTCATGACAGTGAATAAGTCTCACAAGATCTGATGGGTTTAAAAATAGGAGTTTCCCTGCACAAGCTCTCCTTTCTTCACCTGCTGTCATCCATGTAAGACGTGCCTGGCTCCTCTTGCTTTTCACCATGATTGTGAGACCTCCCCAGCCACGTGGAACTGTAAGTCCAAGAAAGCTCTTTCTTTCGTAAGTTGCCCAGTCTCGGGAATTTCTTTATCAGCCAAGAAAGCTCTTTTTTTTGTAAGTTGCCCAGTCTTGGGAATATCTTTATCAGCAGCATGAAAATGGACTGATACAGGTATTTATTGTTATTACCCATATTTTGAAGATTAAAATTACCTAGCAAAATTACTAAGCAAACATTAGCCATTTTGCAAAGTCACACCGTTACTAGGTGTTGGAGATAAGGTCGAAACTCAGGTCTCACTGACTCAAAAGTCTGCTGCTGAACAACTGCTGACTGTAAATTGCTAGATCCAGGGAATTTCACTGTTTCCACTCAGTCTTATTCTCCAACTTTATCGTAATTCACCTCAAAATCAAATCGTTCAAATCAAAGCAAACCACAGAGAGTTCATTTGAAATCTTTTCAAATTGATTGTGGAAATCAATGCAGCCAAAGCGATTAAACACTGTGTGCCAGGTACCCTCCTAGGTGCTGAAGGAAAAGAGATAAAAGGTTAGGTGCCTAGCTTGGAAGAAATCAGCATAGAGGAAGAGCCATACCTGTGAAGAAGAAACCATCTCACCTGAGTGGGGATGGTCCCAACATGTTCCCAAGGGAGAAGGATGCTGGAGTGTTAGTCTCATTCCACCCTGGTGTGGGTGGCGATGGCTTTTCTGCCTCACATCAGTGGGGGTCAGCAAGGTGCAGAGGGGAGAGAGCCGAAGAGGAACGCTACAGACAAAAGGGGAATTATTTGTAAAGGGAAATTTTAGTGTATTCCAGAAATATCAATGTTCACCTATAAAGGAAACATATGTACATGCTGGGGTTAGCATCATTTCTTTGCACTGTTGAGGAGATTCTGGGAAGCAGGGAGATAATAAATATTAAATATCTTCTGTTGATTCCCTGGTCCGTTTCAAGTTACTATTGTATTGGGTATGAGGTTTAAATCAAAGTTCATGTTTTTGCCTACAGATGTCCAATTGCCCCAACACAACTTATTTAAAAGCTATTTCTCCTCCTTTGAATTGCTTATTTATATTTATCAAAAATCTGTTGGGCATATTTGCATGGGTCTATTTCTGGGTTCTCTGTCTGTTTCCTTGATCTGTGTGTTCATCCTTTGGCCACACAGTCTTGATTAATGCAGCTAGATAGTACACCCTACCATCAGAAGACTGACGCCTCTCACTTCATTCTGCCTTTGCAAAATGCTTTGGACTATTCTAGGGCCTTTTTCTTTCTATATAAATGTTTGAATAAACTTGCATATATCTAAAAGTTACATTGCTTGGATTTTAATAGGAGTTGCATTACACTTATAGATTAATTTGGGGAGAATTGACATGTCTACTGTGTGGAAACTGCCAATCTAGGAACACAGTATTTCTTGCCATTTATTAAGGTCTTCTCTTATTAATATTTTTATCAGCATTATTTTTGTAATTTTTAGGGCAAAGATGCTGTCCGTGGTTTTATAGATTTATACTTAAGTACTTAATGTTCTTTGGAGTGCTTTTAGATAGAATCATGCTTTCAGTTTTGGTGTCCACATGTTCGTTGCTAGTATATAGAAATGCAATTGGTACTTTTGTGTTGAACTTGTATCTTCTAACCTCACTCAGCTCACTGTTAGTTCTAGAAGGTTAATTGTAAATTTCTTGAAATTTTTGTACATAGGCAATTATATCTTATGCAAATTGAGTTGTATTTCTTTCTTTCCAATCTGTAGGCCATTTATTTATCTAGGCATATCATGCTGACTAAAGCCTCCAGTACTCTGTTGAGTAGCAGTGGTGAGAATTTATGTCATTGGCCTGTTCCTGATTTTAGAGGGAAAGCATTCGGTCTTCCATCTGTAAATATGATGTTCGCTGAAGGTTTTCTGTAGATCTTCTCTATTGGGCTGCAAAAGTTCCCTTCTATTTCCAGTGTGCTGAATTTTGTTTCTAATCATGAATAAGTGTTGAATTTTGTCAAATACATTCTTTTTCTGCATCACTTGCTATACTAATTTTTCTTCTTTAGGCTTCTGATAGATTGTGTTGATTTTCACGTATTGAACTAACCTTGAATGCTTAGGATGAGTCCCATTTATATGTGATAAATTATACCATACTTGTACATGGCTGGATTTAATCTGCTAATATTTTATTGAGGAGTTTTGTATCTAGGTTCATGAGACACATTTGTCTATGGGTTTTTTTTGGTATTATCTATCTATCTATCTAGATATTAACTCACATTTATATGTTTGGTAAAAATCTCCAGTAAAACCATATGGACATGAATATTTCTTTTCAGGAGGTCTTTAGTTACAAATCAATTTACTTCATGGTTACAGAACTATTCCTGTATCTGTTTCTCTTTGAGTGAGTTTTGGTAGTTTCTCGTTTGTAAAGTATTGTTCATTTCCTCCTAAGTTTTTGAACTTTAGAGGATCAAGTTAATACAAATCCCTAATCATTCTTTTAATGGCTCCAAAATTGTGGTATTCTTTGTTCCATTCCTGATATTGTTAATTTGTGTCTTTTCTCTCTTTGTCAGTATTGCCAGAGTTTAATTGATTGCATTGATTGTTTTCCCAAAGAAACCGCTTTTTGTTTCAATGATGTTCTCTCTTCAATTTCATTAATTTCTCCTCTTCATTAATACCTTCCTTCTCCATGTTTGGATTCATTTCGTTCTCTTTTTCCAGTTGCCCGAGAAGGAACTTGGATTGTTCATGTAAAATCTCTTTTCTAACGTCAGCATTTAGTGCTATAGGTTCCTTTCTCAGCACTGCCACAGCTGCATTATATGCCCTTGATATGTAGAGGCTTTGTTTTCATAACTCTGCAAAAACAGTTTGATGTATTTTTAAAATTTCTTTGAGTTTCCCTCTTTGGCCCATGGATTATTTAGAAGTGTGTTGTTTAGTTTCTTTGTATTTGAAGATGTTTCTGTTGACTTTTAGTTATTCATCAGCAGTTTGCTTTCACTGTTGATAGAGGACTATTCTGGATGATTTCAGTTTTTAAAATTCATTAACATTTGTTTTATGTTTGAGGATATGGTCTATCCTGGGAAATGTTCCATGGGTGGTTAAAAAGAATGTGTATTCTCATTTTGTGGCAGAGTTTTCTGTAAATGTCAAATAGTTCCTTGTGATGGATGGCATTGTTTTTCCTTATCTTGCTGATTTTTGGTCAAGTACTACATTTCTCTCAATTAATGAAAGTAGGATGTTGACGCTCCCAACTATAAAAGTGGATTTATTTCTCTTTCATTTCTATCAGTTTTTTTCTTCATGTATATGAAAGCTATGTTTTTTGGTGCATACAAATTTAGGATTGCCATGTTCCTTTTATCATTATGTAACAGCTGCCTTTCTTTGATACTAGTAATTTTCTTTGCTCTAGTGTCTATTTTTATCTGATATTAATATAATCACACCTTTAAAGTTTTTTGTGATGTAACTTTTTGCATTATTTTACATGTTTAAAGTGAGTTTCTATAGATAGCATATCATTGTTTCATGTTTTTTCTACTCAGCCAATCTGCCTTTTGAAGCATATTTAGGTCATTTACTCTTAAAGGAACTGTTGCAAAGTAGCAAAGTAATTGTCAAGTCATCAATTTGCCATTTTCATGTTTGTTTTCTGTGGGTGCTCTTAGTTTCCTGTTCCTCTGTTTCTTTGTCTCTTTTATTTCCTGTGGGATACTTGAACATTGTCTTTAGAATTCTGTGTTTTTGTTTCTTTTTTTTTTTTTTAGAGGGAATCTTGCTCTGTCACTTAGGCTGGAGTGCAGTGGCGTGATCTTGGCTCACTGCAACCTCTGCCTCCTAGGTTCAAGCTATTCTCCTGCCTCAGCCTCCTGAGTAGCTGGAATTACAGGCATGCACCACCCTGCCCAGCTATTTGTGTGTGTGTGTGTGTGTGTGTGTTTTTAGTAGAGACACGGTTTCACCATGTTGGCCAGGCTGGTCTTGAACTCCTGACCTCAAGTGATCTGTCTGCCTTGGCCTCCCAAAGTTCTGGGATTACAGGCGTGCACCACTGCACCTGGTCTAGCATGACTATATTACCATAAACAGTTTTATTTGTTGTTGCTCTAGATATTACAATATATATGTATCTTATCTCAGCCCATTAGCATCAGTGTTTTCCCTTTTCAACTGAAGTACTGAAAACTTACTTCTAATTCAATCCCTTACCCTGCCTACTTTTTAAACTTAACTTTCTTAAAAGTTTCCTCTGTGTACATTGAGCACCATAGCTAATGGTGTTACAATTTGTGCTTTAACAGTGAAATATGATTAAGAAATTCATGAAGTGAAACATTGTTTATTATGTTAATTCCCATTTTTCTACATTTCATTGTCATTTTTGTTCCTTTATGACATTTATGGCGTTTGTCTGTTATTATTGACTTTCTATATATTTGTTTACCTTTAGCTATTAAGTGTAAGTTTTCTAGTGACAAGTTAGCTTAATTTGCCTTCAACTGGCAATATCTTACCTTTTGCTTCATTCCTGAAGGATAGTTTTGTTAGCTATAAAATTCTTTTCTTGGCCAGGCATGGTGGCTCATGCCTGAAATCCCAGCACTTTGGGAGGCCAAGACGGGTGGATCACCTGAGGTCTGGAGTTCGAGACCAGCCTGGTTAACGTGGCGAAACCCCGTTTCTACTAAAAACACACACGAAAAATTAGCTGGGCGTGGTTGTGTGCACCTGTAATCCCAGCTGCTTGGGAGGCTGAGGCCGGAGAATCATTTGTACCTGGGAGGCGGAGGTTGCAGTGAGCTGAGATCACGCCACTGCACTCCAGCTTGGGCAACAAGGGTAAAACTTGGTCTCAAAAAAAAAATTATTTTCTTTCAGTACCAGTAAAATGTTGTGATGCTTCTGGCTTCCATGGTTTCTGATGAGAAACTCAAGTTTATTAAGATGGCCTTCCTTTACAAATAATGTCATTTCTCTATGGCTATTTTTTAAAGAGACATATATATATAGATCTTATATATATCTAAATATATATATATTTAGATTTTAGAACTTTAATTATAATGCATTTTGTTTGGGATTTCTTTAGATTCATACTCTTTGAAATTTGTTAAGTTTCTTGAATCTGTAGAGTTATGATTTTTGCCAAATTGGAGAAGTTTTCAGCCATTACATATTTATTATATAGGATTTACCAAAATTATATAATTATTTCTTCAAACACATCTGCAGTTTTACAATTTCTTCTCTCCTGGGATTTTGATGATACAAACACTAGAGCCTCTGCTATTGCCCCAAAAGTCCTTGACACTCTGTTCTCTCTCTTTTTTCAGGTTAATTTTTCTCCATTGTGCAAACTTTCATGATCTGTCTTCATGTTCACTGATTTTGTCCTTCGTTATAGCCACTGTACTTTTTAGATAATCCAATGAATTTTTTATTTTGAATTTTATATTTTTCAGTTCTATAATTTCCATTCAGGTCTTTTAAAAATGTACAAAATGGTATGTATTTGCAGATATTTTTCTATCATTTAATTTGTTTTGAGAAAATTTATTATAATGTATTTTTAAATCCTCGTTACAACAGTTCCAATATTTAATATATCTCAGTGTTGGAGGAAGAGAGGTCAGTTGATTTTCTTTTCTCATTCAGGTTATATTTTTGCTGTTTACTTATATCATGAGTGATTTTTCAAAAACCTTAATACTTAGATACTATCTCAGGAAACCCTTGGTTCTATTTAAATCTTCTATTTTTGCATGTACCCTATTTATGTATAGGATATGCATCCTGGCTTACTTTTGTAACATAATTTCAATGACAATTTAATTATATTTTGAGAGCCTTTTAAATGTGAAGCCCATTTCTTCTGCCTTCCTCTAGTCTTAAGGTCTTCAGTTGGTCTATTTTCCCACCACCTTTTAGGGGCCTTTTGTGGTTTTCTGTCAAGTTATTTGTTCCAAGCGTATTTAGTCATATTTAGAGGGAGGTGCAGGGAAAAGTGAGTCTGTGTCATCAAACCTTAGACTTTCTACTTTTAAGTCTAGTATGCTTCTCCTTCCCCTTGGAGATATTTTTGTATTAGAGATGAGCCATTTATCACCTTGCAAATGGTCCTCAACTTTAAGAAGAGAGACAATGAGTTCAAAATGCTTATATTCTCCATTCCTTCACTGTAGAGTCAAAGGATGGTGAGCCCGAAGCAAGAACACAAGCTCAGGTCTGCCCTGCAATCCACATTCAAGGTGCCTGGAAATAAGAAACTAAAATTCAACACATAACCTCAAAGGAGAGAGATAAGTGTTTGGGGAAGCCAAATGTTCCACACAAACCCATCATGTTTCACTTTTACATAATCGATGCTATTCTCCTTGGTAGAAAGGGTTGTAATTTTACCACATCATGAGAGTTAAAATATCTGCTTTTTAGCATTCTAAAGGCAACAGATTAAATCTAAAGGCAACAGATTAATCATATGAAGTAATAAAACTGAAACCACTATGAAATAATCTCAGCTGGATGCTAAAAGTCAACATGTACAAATAAATACAACTATATCAGTGGCAGAATTCTTGACTACTAAAATGCAGTCAATACTTGTGCAGTGAGTCTAACTGGCAATGATGCTCATAAACAACATTTGGATGGCAAGATCATTGAACATTTATTAAAGTATTCTGACTACCACAACAACTACTGTTGCATGTTCCTGAGAAAGTTTTTCACCACAAATGAAGTTTAATCGCATTAGTTTTACTTTACTTTGATTATCATACAACTTACCCCAAGACCTGCGGACTTGTGAGCACTTGATTTATGGCGGATAAATCATGCCCACTGCCCCAGGGTCAAAGCTTCTTCATTCTCTTTTCCCGAGGTCAAGTGACACATGACAAAAAGGGTTAAGGGTCCCTCTGATGGCCTTCTTGTCTGGGGGTATAGTCAATTTTAGCCTGGAATCTATCAGAACTCATTCAAACACAGTGATTTTATTTTTTTAACAAAAGTAATTCTTGAGATTAGGAAGGAACACAGACATCTGGACCCCAATCACCTGAGAGAGAGACAACAAGAGGAAAAAGAAAACTCAAGGTCATAAACCCTCAAGTGACTTTGATTAGAAGTTAAGATAGACTTCAAAATTAAATACTGGTTATCCAGGCTTAAGAATATGGAAAACTTCATGAATATTACATGCTGTTAATTAAAATTATAAACAAGACTAGGTGACTTATTGTAGATCCACATATAAATGAACACATTTAATTTTTAATGTTATAATACTACTGTAAGACATATTACATATTCACATGGCTCATGATTTCATGTGCTATTCCAAGCATATGAATGTGCAGCTAGAAGGTAACAAGAAAAAAATAAACTTGAATTACATGTAAATAAAAATAAGGAGCAGAAATTAAGTGATAAACATGTGGATCAAAGTTCCTCTAAGAATTATTTCTTCCAAGTATTTTTTGAACTGAAGAGGAGCACTATTTAATTTTTATTGAAATTGTATATATTTATTGCATACAGCATGAGGTTTTGATATACATAGACATAGTGAACAAATGACTGCAGTCAAGCTAATTGGCATATCCATTTCTTCACATATCACTTCATAGTTTCCATTCCTTTTTATTCTGAGAACATGTAAGATCTATTCTTTTAGCAAATTTCAAGTACATAATATGTGTGGGCCATCTAATATTTGTGAAAATTTCTATATTCTCAAGTTTGTCAAACCAATATTCACCTTTTATCTTAAAATCTGAAGATAATTTTTTACACCCAATTTAAACTGGCTTTAAAATTATGTAAATAATGTCCTTTTTCATTTAATGAACATCAGTGTTCCAGATTTTATACTTTTTATTTTGAAGCTGTAGCTTTGGGATGACCAAGGTTTTTAAAAACTTGAACTTCACACAGTACAATGTTCCCGCTTCAAAACTCTGAAGACTAGCACATCTAAAAAACGGAAAAAAATCTCAAAATTTTCCTTGCACTTGTAAGTCAGTATTCATCCATTGACCCTAGATCATTGAAGAGGTGCTGCCACTGAATTGCTCAGGCATTCCAGCCTAATTGAAACTCTGTTTATGTCCTCTGTCTATTAATTAATGTGGGTGAAACTAGACAAGTGAAGTGTACCAGCTGTAAGATTATGCAAGAAAACTACTCCTAGACCAGAGCACTGAAGAGAACACACAGGTTTGAACAATTTAGTCTGTCATACATGTGGTTCTGAATCTTCCCAGTGTATCGAAATGGAGCTTCACGTGGTAAATACTGGGATATACCCGATGTAAATTTGTCCCAGTGTAACGATGAATATAAAGCTTGAAAAAAGTCTTGTTTGAAAAATATACAGAAAATATAGGAAATCAGAAACACAGTTAAATCACAGCTGAGTCTTTTTTCATAGTGTGGATGCACCAGTTTCTCTAACCATTCACTTATTATAGCTACTTCAGCTGTTTCGAATTTTTAGCTGTTACTAGAAAAGCTGCTATATACATTTGTGTCTAAGATTTTGTGTGAACATAGATCTTTAATTCTCTGGGATATGTGCTCAGGAATATAATTGTTGGATCAGTTGATAGTTGCATGTTTAGTTTTCTTCTTTTAACTCCCATTTTTTTCTCCCTAATATCAGTGCAATTTCATATTCTCACCTGTGATGTCTGAGTGATCCGGTTTCTCCACATCTTCATGAGCATTTGGTGTTGTCTACTTATTTCAGCCATTCTGAAAAAATATGCAGTGGTACACCGTGACTTTAACAGGCATTCTCCTATTAACTAAAGATATTGAATGCCTTTTCATGTACTTATTTGCCATCTGTATATTTTCCTTGATGAAATGTCTCTTCCTGATTTTTGCCCAGATTGTAATTGGATTGTTTGCTTTCCAATCTACAAGCAGAGTATGTCACTAAATTACGTATCTTCTTTGATTTCTTTCATGAACATTTTTGCATTTTTCAGCATACAGATATTGTATATGTTTTGTTAGATTTATATCCAATTATTTTTTGAGTGATTGTAAATGGCTTTATATTTTAAATATAAAGTTTGGTATCCATATATTCATAGATATTATACAGAAAATGTATTTTGCATGTTTATCTTGCATCCTGTGAACTCGCTCAACCTATGTATTAGTTCTGAAAAATTGTATGTATCGTTCTTAATAATTTGAGGTACGTAACCATGTGATGTGCAAATTGGAACAGTTTTCTTCCTTTCTGATCAGGATGACTGTTATTTCCTTTTATTGACTTATTGTACTGGATAGAACTTCCAGCATCATGTTGAACAAAAGTGATAGAAGTAAACATCCTTGCTTTGTTCCCTATTTTAGAGGGAAGGTATTAGATGTTTTGTCATTAAGTATAATGTTAGGTGCAAGTGTTTTGGAAATACTCTTTATCATGTCCATCTTTTTTCTGAGAGTTATATCATGAATAGATGTTCAATTTTGCTACATGCTTTTTGTTCATTAATTGATATGATCATGTGGTTTTCTTTAGCCTATTAATAAGTTAGATTATACTGATTGATTTTTCAAGACTGAACTTGCCTTGCACCCCTTGAATAAACCTCATGGAATCATGGTATATGATTTTTTATGTATTGTGGAATTCTAATTGGTAATCTTTTGTTAAGGATTTCTGCATCTATATTCACAAACATTATTGATTATTAATCTCTAGTTTTATTTTCCTTTTCTGTATTGTCTGTCTATTTTGGTATCAGGATAATAGTAGCTTCATAAAATGAAATAAGAGTGCTCCTGTCTCCTCTATTTCTTGGATGAAATTACATAGAATTGAAATTAAATTCTTCTGTGAAACCATATTAGTCTGGAGAGTTCTCTTCCAAGTGTTTTTAAAGTTATTTTTCCTAATAATTATAGGACTATTCAAATAATTTCATATTGGGTGAGTTGAGGTACTCATGTTTTTTTTAAGGAACTTATTCATGTCACCTAAGTGGGTGAATGTTTGTGTGTAGAGTTGCTTTTTGGAGTCAGTTATTATCTTTTTGATGTCTGTGTGATCTATAGTGATGTCTCTTATTTCCTCCTTGATGTTGGTAATTTGTGTCTTCTTTCTTTGTTTCTGTGTCAATATTATCAAGAAGAGTGCCAATTCTTTGACTTTTTCTCAAATAACCAGTGATTTTCTCTATTGTTTCTGTGTTTTTGATTTCATTGATTTCTGCCCTTGTCTTTATTACTCCTTTTCTTCTAATTTGCACTTGTTTTACTCTTCATTTTCTAGGCTCTTGAAGTGGAAATTTAGGCTATTTGATTTTTTCTCTCTGTCTTTAATGTAAGCATTCAATTCTGTAAATTTCTCTCTCAGCAATGTTTTAGCTTTGTCCCACAAATTTTGACTTTTGTTTCACTTTCATTAAGTTCAATATATTTTTTATTTTCCTTGAAACTCACTTTTTGACCCATGGGTTATTTAGAAAGATGCTGTTTAATTTCCAAATGTTTGAAGATTTTACTGTTATCTATTATCAGTTTGATTTTACTGTGTCATGAACATACATTCTGTGCTCATACTCTGTATGATTTCAATTTTATAATTTGTTGACTTTAGTTTTCTGTCTACTCATTTTTATGTTTCATCTGTATAAGTAAATTGGAGAAATCTTCATCCCTATGTCCCTTTCTTTGCCTCCTTTTAATATATTTTTCTTGAATATTTCTTTGATGTAATGTAAGAACCATTTGATATGGTATTAAAGTTTTTGCCTCAACTGCCAGACATAATTTAAAAATCTCAAGAGGAAAATGAATATTTATCATTTATCCATATTTTTACTATTTTCTTTGTTTTTTATTTCTGGTGTTCCAAAATTCCTTCTTTTATCCTCTTTGTTTTTGTTTAGAGAACTATCTTTAGCTATTTTTTGTAGGGTAGGGATACTAACCATCCATCTCTCAGTTTTCCTTCAGCTGAGAATGTCTTGATTCTCCTCAATATTGGAACATACTTTCACTGGATATAGAATTCGATGTTGATAATTCTTTTCTTGCAGCATTTGAAAATGATGGCTTGCTGGTTTCTTATGAGAAATCCACTGTCACATGAATGTTTTCCCTCTGTGTGAGGTGTTAGTGCTCTTTCTTCCTGCACCTTTGAGTTTTTTTTCTTTGTACTGAATTTTCAGATGGTTTACTAAGATGTGTCTTAGCATAGATTTGTTTGTTTGTTTGGTTTGTTAAGCTGCTAGGGTTTTGCCCAGTTTCTTAAATTTGTTGTTCTATACCTTTTACCAAATTTGTTAAATTTTGAGATACTTTTACTTCAAGTGTTGTTCAATCCTACCTTCTTTTTTCTCTTTCTGGGATTCTGATGACATGAATTTTAGATTTTTTTTGTTTGTGATAACACCATATGTCTTCAGATCCTTTTTTTTGTTTGTTTTAAACCTACTTTTCTCTCTATTGTTCAATTTGAATACTTTTTATTGTTTTCTCTTCAGTTCACTGTTTGTTTGCTTTGTTTCCTCTGCTCTGCTCTTTAGAAAATCCATTGACTTTCATTTCTTTAATTAGAGTTTTATAGTTTTTAGTTTTAAAATTTCTATTTGGTTCTTTTTATATCATTCACTTCTGGGCTGAGGTTTTCTTTTTTTTCATTTGTCTCAAGTATGTGCATAATTGCCCATTGCAGCATTTTTATGATGACTGCTTTAAAATCTGTGTCAGATAATTCTAACATCTTGGTATTCTTTGTATTGGCATCTACTGATGGCATTTTCATTCGGTTTTAAATCTTCCTGCCTCTTGGCATGACGAATGGGTTCTGATTAAATCCTGGACCCCTGCGTATTATGTTATGAGACTCTGGATCTTCTTCCAGGTGGGAATGGAAGCACAGTTTCCTTCTCTGCCTCCTTGACACCTGGAGGAGGCAGGAGTGCCTTGCTGCTGTTTTCCACACAACTGCCAGTGGCACCTGCTTGGTGGGGATCTTCGTTGCCACTGGGTGACTGTAAAATTTCTGATTTCCCACTAGGCTTCTTCTGACAGGACCCCTGGCGTGTCACCGCCATCTAGGAGTGAAGGTTCTGGGCTCCCCTGGTCTGTCTGACCTGCCCCCCTTCACCTGGCAGGGATGTGAGATGCTGCTCTGCTTTTGGCTTTCTCCAACACTGCCAGGCAAAGGAATTGAGTTTCCTTTTTATGACCTGGTGAAGATGGACTTTCCCTGGGCCATTGCTGGCAAAAGTAGAGGTCAGAATTGAGTATTTTCATGGTGTTTGGCTGAAGTGGGACTGTTATTTTCTAAACATTTCCTGTCTTGCTAGGTTGGCTTTTCCCTGGTCCTTTGTCTAGAGAAAACACACTTTTGTTAGGACTTGTGTGTGTATACGTGTGTGTGTGTATGTATGTGTGTATGTGGCTGTGTGTATATGTGTGTGTGTTTATGTGTGTATGTGCATGTGTATGTGTGTATGTGTTTGTGTATGCATGTCCATGCATGTGTGCATGTGTGTTTGTGTGCATACATATGTGTATGTGCACGAATGTTTTTATGCATGAGTGTGTGCATGTTCATGTGTCTGTGTGTGCGTGCATGTGTGTATGTGTATAGGTGTGTGCATGTGTGTGTATTCAAGTGTGTATATGTGTTTACATGTGTATGTGGGTATGTGTATGTATGTCTGTGTGCATGTGCATGTGTGTATGTGTGTATATGCATGTGTGTGTGCATGTGCATGCCTGTGTGTATGTGTGCATGTATGTGTGTGTATGTGTGCATGTGTATGTGTGTATTCATGTGTGTATATGTGTGTATGTGTGTGCATGTGTGTGTATGTGTGCATGTATATGCCTGTGTGCATGTGCATGTGTGTATGTGTACATATGCATATGTGTGTGTGTGTGTATCTGCACTTTTTTAGTGCATCCAGGCGATTACTTCTCTAGAAACTCATCTGGTAAACATGTGGCAAAAAAGAGACCCAGTCAACTCACTGCTGTGCTGCTCCTGCGCAAGGTTCTGTGGCCCTGTGATATGGTTTGGCTGTGTCCCCACCCAAATCTCATATGGTAGCTCGATAATTGCTGCGTGTTATGGGAGATACCTGGTGGGAGATAATTCAATCATGGGGACAGGTCTTTCCCATGCTGTTCTTGTGATAGTGAATAAGTCTCAATAGATTTAATGGCTTTAAAAACAGACATTTCCCTGCACAAGTTCTCTCTTTGCCTGCTGCCATACACATAAGATGTGACTTTGCTCCTCCTTGCCTTCTGCCATGATTCTGAGGTCTCCCTAGCCACGTGGAACTGTAAGTTCATTAAACCTTTTTCTTTTGTAAATTGCCCAGTTTCAGGTATGTCTTTCGCAGCAGTGTGAAAATGGATTGATACACCCTCTGCCCATCTACCTTCCTCCCTCCAACCTTGGAATCCTGTGTTTGGTTTGCATACAATGTTCACAGTGTTAAGTTGTCAGGGGAAAAAGAAAATATATCTCTTTTCTAGTTTTCATGAAGTGGAAGTCTTGATTGGTTACTTTTCAGTTTTAACTATTTCCTGATTCCTTTACCTTTGATGAGATTGACTGATGGCAAACAACCTGGTAGCATGAAAAAACACTATGTACAAAGTCAAAAAACAAATGTGGGTCTTTGCTTTTCAACTTGCAAAGAAAACACTGAAGACATAATAATGAATATGCAGTAGAACGTAAGCATAAGTAGGCATCTGCCAGACTGGTGGTGTTGCGGAAAGACAGTGAGGTAGAAGAAGAGAACTAATGGCGATTAACAGTCTTTGACCTCACCGGGTTCCTGGAAGGCTGTGTGGTGATCAGTTAAAAATATATACAGTTGAATCACATTTTGTCTATTATACCCATCAATTCCTACCTGTCTTTCCTCTGTCCAGCTTTTCAGGGTGAACTTCTCGTTAATAGCAGATGCAGTCTCATTACACTCAGAACCGAAAATATCCAACAAGGTATCATGAAAATCACTCCAGCCTAAACAATCCTGACTACTCCTCTAAAACTTTGGTAATGTCAGCAACGTGCTGTACTTTATCTTAGTGCAACTCTCGCCTGCTCCCCAGCTAACATTTTGCTCCTTGAGAAACCAGGCTGTTTATTTTGTTCTTTCCCATCTAGGGTTTTGGTATATGCTAGATATTTTCTCTGCTGTTTATTTCAGGGAACTGGAAAGTTGGCTCAGAGTTGGGCTGGATCTGTCTTGCCCTGATTAGGTGACACTCAGCCCACATCCCCTCCGTGTGTCTGCCCTGGTTCCTTTGGTTTTCACTCCACTTCCCTGGCTTTGAGCCACCGCCCCTCCCAGCATGCCCATGTTCTCACCTCTGCTAAGAGCAGGTGCTAATTACCCAGGTGGCTATCATTAAAGAAACTGTGGTGGAAATTTCTTTTTACCATATCAAACAAGGTAAATCATTTTACAGCTTTGCAAATCATTCCCTATTAAATTAATGTTGTAACTGTGCATGCCATAGTGGGACTTCATAAAGTGTGTGCCCATGATTATTTTGGTTAAAAGTCAAAGACGTGAATCCGGGGAGCTAAGAGAAGAGCCGCTGTCATGCTCTTGCGTCTCAGGGAATCTTCCTACTCAGTGACTCCCAGGACAGGCTGTGAGTTAGAGTTCCCCAGTAGGTTGTTTGAGAGCTGCTAATCTCCACTCCCTCCCAGAATGATCCAGTCATAATCTCTTACAGGTGGTGTCCGCGCAAAGGATGGGGCTCTCTCCATCAACTTAGAGCCTGAAATTCAGGCATATTTCTGCACTCTGTAACATATCGGAGTGATTTGACATACAACTTAGCTTTTGATAGGACCTGATTTGACATTTCAAAATAACTGAAATAGAAAAATAGCTTGAATATATGTGTCCATAAGACACTTATTAAGAAATTATGTGGTTTCATAATTTAAACCCATTAACAAAACAATGCAATAGCAATGGTCTTATCCTTCCTCATGGAAATATCATGACACCCCTGTTTTATTGAGTCCTGGGTTTCTTTCCACTGGGGAATGCTTTGCCGCAATGTGGGGGTCCAGTTAGGTAGGGATGGCCTATCCTGAAGTCATCCTTGCCCTTCACATTTTGGTTCAAAAAAGTAGGCTGTCAAGGGAATTGTTGTAGAACTGGGTCTTCCATACCCTAAGAGTAGGCAGGTAGCTATTTCCTCCTTTGTGAGCCTGCAGTCTTACCACGTTGGTACTCTGAGAGAAGGTGCTTGGGCTGAATTTTGCAAAGAGAAAGTTGGCACCGTTACCAGAGATTTTGATCTCTAATATCACAGAGAACATAAATGAGTACCCGTGGCTCCATCCTATGTAAACTATGGCCCCTTTGCAGTTCCCTGAAATACTTGAGGCCCCTGAGGTTGGACCTGCAGTCAATGGCCAGGCTACTCCTTGATCTTGCTAAGTAGTGGCTCAGAGTCAAATTTGTTTTGATTTATACAAATTAAATAATTATTCTCATATGTTTACACTGCCCATGCCTTATCTCCACTTTGTCTAAGACCTGCCTAACCAAGGAAGCTTTTGGGGTGAAATGTGAGGTCATGAGATGCTGACGTCCCCACACCCATTCCTGCAGCCCCCTTGTCTCCCTCGTCTCCTTGTGTGTTGTTGACCAGGACAGTGGTTCCATAGTCACTGCTAAGAACCCTGATCCAAGATTCCTGCCTCATCGAAAGGAATAGTGTCCCCTGATGAAGCTCCTAATAGCTCAAGGTCAGCTAAAGGATGGAGATGCTCCTGGTGTGTCTCTGTGGTCTCAGTTCCTGTGCACTGAGATGCGGTTTAGTGAGCTCACTTAGTCCCCCTGTGATAGTTAGAAGGGAACATCAACATTGAAGGTTAAAAACACCAACCGCTAGAGGTGGTACTGAACTTCTGCTAATGGTGGTTGATGTATTTGTTTCTTACACACAAATTGTAAAATCTCTATCTTCAGATTAATACATGGACACTAACAATGTCAAGTTTGCTATTTATAATTTAATTAAAAGATTTAGTATTTGAAAGTGTTACATTGATTCTAAATGTTTAAAGCTGTTGGAGGGCCTCGCCCTTTGTGTCTTTCCACTGGCGTTGGTGTGTGACCAACAATGGAGCCCAGAAGGCCCCCGGTGGAGATACAGACCACCGAGGGGCCCATTTGCTCACATTTGCAACTGGATGGGAAGAAAGGAGGCTCTCAAATGTCATCCAGAAAGAACCTTATTCCTTTGCTACCACTTCCTGTGCTTTTCATTAAAACCCAAAGTCTTTTTGCTCATCTATTTAAACAAAAAAGTAAACAGAAAATCTGGGCTCTGATTATAGTCTGGCTCCACCTTCTTCCAGCCTGTCCGTCACTCATTCTCACTTTGGGGTAGATTGGAAGTAAATTAAAGGTACACACTCACACACACAGAGAAAGGGGGTGGGGGGAACACAACTAAGTACACATGACCCAGTCTTTTTTTCTAAGCTCCTGTTTCTGTCAGTGAAAACACAGTAGCAGCTAGGGATGACAGCCACGTGTGTGCTTGACACCTGCTGTAAACTCCTGTCTTCCTTTACCGCTGTTTCTGTAAATACGCATGAATCATAGTTCTCTTGTGCCTTAAGCTGAGCAAGAGTTGCTTTTCTTGGAACCTGGCCAGCTGCTGATGGAAATCCACTTCCTGTGCAGAGATGGGCTGTTCCGCCCTCAGCATGGCCCGTGGCTCCATCCAAGGCACTTCTCCTTTGGGCATCCCCAGGGGTTCATTTTTCCTCTTGAGGAATTGGGAGACTGTCATTAGAAAAGTGGGAAAAATAGCAAGTATTGCAATAATCCAGGCTTCCTTATTCATTCAGTAATAATTGAACACCTGCCATGTGCAATACAATTCTGGAGTCTGGGAACACCTTACAGGGTACGCCACACAGACTTCCAGCTGCCGTGCTCACATTTCAGGAGTAGAAGGGCAGCTACAATTAATAAACATGTTATGTAAGGTACGTAAACTGTGTCAGAAAGTGAGAAGTAGCATGGAGAGAAGTTCATGTAGAACAAGATAAGAGAGATCAGGAGTTGATCAGGAAGCGGGAGCAGGTGTTTTAATAGTTGTGTTGAGGATGTAGGCCTGATTCTCTCCATCATTCCAGACCCAGGAAGAGCCTCATTTTGTCTAATTCTTCCCAAGTTGTTGATGAGGGTAGTGGGGTGAGGCAAATTCTCTTGTTCCATCTTGTTCCCACTATCGTTGGATTTCTCTTTTCTCCATTACTTCAACTTTATAGAATTAAACGCTACTCCCGAAAGGCTAATTGAAAGAGTAAATCTGTCCCAAAACGTAAAAAGGAATTCTCCTTTTCACACAGGTAATCCAGGGAGTGGACACAAATGGATCTTGGACATTTCTCTACTAGTATTTGAAATGTGTCCTAATGGAAAAGACCAAGTGTTTTTTCTTGAGAATGAATAAATGTCAGGTCCAAGGAGCTGGAAGTGTATGGGGCTGTTTATCACGTGGACAGTGCAGAAGTGGACCAGGAAGTGTCTCTCTGGATGGGCACCATGCAGCCCAGTGGGCCATGCTGTGCCTTTGTTGACCTTCTTCCTGGGATGGATGGTGACTGGGACGACCAGCCAACAATGACATCTGCTTGTGAACAAAGGCCGATTCAAACAATTGGCTGTAAACATTCAGAATGAGTTCTATAGATTTAACTCATTCTGGAAAGTTCCACAAGCAGAATTCAGAATGTTTATAGCTTTTTTATTCTGTTTTGTTCATTTTGCCATTATATTTTCCTTAAAGTTGATTATCTATGGGAAACTCCGAAGTGCAAATTATTTTTTAATCAAACTTTATATGCTTTTTCCTCTCATTTCTGGTCCTAACCCAGAACTTCACCCCTCAACTCTTGAATTTCGGAACAGCCTTCTTGAGGAACTATTTAAATTTACCTTCTAGTTTCATTTTGCATATTGTTGCAAGATAGTTCATGGGATTTAAAAAGTATACTTTTACTCCTTAAATGAGGATCTCTGTCTGCTTTCCTACTAGTTTTTGTGAAAGACATGTGAAGCCTTTCATACTTGTTCTGTAAGTTGCTATTCTTTAGTGTGTATGTTCTGTTATATTTACTGATCCATCTTAAATATGCTGTAATCATTTTCACTCAATATTTTTTACTATGTCCCTCTTTACTAGAATATGCCTCTTGATCTCCTGTACGTATTTTAATTCTACTCATTCTTGCAAACCAAATTAAGTCTAACATATTTCATAAAGCTTTCTTTGACAATTTCAAAACCCATTGACTCATTTATGAAACTAATACTCACTGAATGTCTTTAAATGCCAGATATTATTGAGGTACTTGATTTAGAGCATCCAGTAAACCAAATAGAAACACTTGCCCTTGTGGGTAATTTTTTAACTTAGAAGAATGTACTGTTGTTCACAAATAAAACCATATTTTATATTTTATAAATATTAAAGAGTTTTAAAATAAATATAGGTATGTATTTATAGTTTTGTCTCCATAGCATACAAGTTCTCCAAGTGCAATTATGCTTCAATTTGAAATAAATCATATGTATAGCCTACATACTTTCCAAGACAAAAGTTACTAAGTTAATTGCTTATTAATTCTAAGCTTTTTATATGCTCAAATTTAAAATTGGCTATAGTAGAACTTTCAAGCTCTTAGAAATGTAGAAGAGGAATTTACAATTCCTTTGGTTTACAGATGAGGAAAATGAAATCTTTCAACTTACTTACAATGTCAGCCAGTTTATATTGGCTACAATGCTAAATGTAAAGTTATGCCATTGAATCCTTTGTCTCTAAAATTTAAAGGTAATGCCCTTTAAAAATAAAACAACAAAATATGTTTAGAAATCGTGTAGAAATTGTGAACCCTAACCAATAAGTTGCAAACGAGGAGCAGGGAATTCTATAATATGCAAGTTTCAGGAAGGTGAAGATGTCTATTCTTGGGATATTATTACCACATTGAGAGTGTGTGCGTGCATGCATTTGTGTATGTGGAGTCTGAAAGTCTGAAAATTTTATTACACTCACTGTACTCACTCTGAAATGAAAATGTGTTGGTTGATAAAAACTGCTACGAAAAAAATTACTTCTGGAAAGGAGATTATCACAAAAATTATTTCTCAATGTGTTTGCCACACTATTTAGATAAGAAGGGATCCTGGCCTGGGGACTTTGGAATTTGGTCTCTGACAAGCGCATTCTCAAAGTATAACTGGATACATGGCATCTCTTCTCTCTCTTTTTTCATTGATCTCTAACCTTTTTTCATTGATCTCTAATAATAAAGTTTTTAGTATAGATATCAAAAACAATGAGATAAAATTACACCAAACAGTTTTTAGTGTTTATTTCAAAGTTGTGAGTTTCAGGTGATTTAAATGTTAACTTTTAACTACCTCCATTGTCTATTATGAATATTTATTTGTTTTGTAATTATTCAAATATGTTAGTTTAAAAAATACTTATGTAACAAATTTCCTCTTAAAATTTGTTTCAAGCACTGAATTAGCTACTAAGTATACAAAGATTAACATAACAAAATCTCTGTTCCACTGACTTCATTATCTAGTAGGGAAAATACAAAAACAGATGTAAACAAAGAGATGTGTGGGATTACATAATTCTCTACATAGACAGGCAAAGATGGTATGGTAAACTATTGTATTTCAGTGACCAGCAAGCATGAAGTAATGTGATATTCTATGCAATAAAATAGTGCACTGAGTGGTCCATACAGTTATCTGTTAACTAAAGCTTTGCAATTATGCTGATGCATACCATAAGTCTGAAAAATATGGATTTTTAAATAAAAAATCCCACTTGTAGAAATTTATCTTAGAGACATAATCAGTGATCTTTAAAATATACACATATATATTGAATCACAGCAATATTGAGAAAAATATAAAAACTATGACTCATCTAAGTATCTAAGTGGGATTGGTTTACTATATTAATTATGAACTCTTATGTGGTCATTAAAAATCATTTTATAGAAATATGTTGATTGATCTGTGAAAATGTTCCTGATATATTGCATGATTTAAAAGTTTATAAAATAGTATTTACCAATATTTTTAAAGAAAAAGTAGGTTATTCTTGCACTTTTCTCTTTCTAAGCATGTGTTATTCTTGAGTTTCAAAGTAAAATCACATGATCATATCAATTGATGCACAGAAAACATTCGAAAAATATCAACATCCATTTGTAATGAAAACTCTCAGAAGGAAGGAATAGAGGGAAAAGTGACAAACAATGTTTACAAAAAGCCTATAGCTAGCATTCTACTTAATCAGAAGTTTCAATGCGCTCGCTTACAGTTAGGTAAAGGACAAGGATGTCCACTGTAACCACTGCTATTCAACATAGTACCAGCAGTTCTATCCATTGCAATAGGACAACAAAAATAAACCCTTTTTGCAGTTGTCATGATTATCTACTTTGAAAACTTCCAAAGATCTACACTAAAAGAAAATCTCTTAGAACCAATAAAGGAGTTTTGTAAGGTTGCAAGACATAAGATAAACATACAAAAATTATTTGCATTTCTATATTTAGCAGTGAGCATGAGGACATAAAGTTAAAAATAAAATAACATTTACAATCAGTCAAAAAAGAGAGAAATATGTGGCAATGATGTTTTTCACTTGCAAAAAAACACAAAATGTTTGGGTTTTCTTTCCTCACCCCACTGCCTGCCCCATCAACCAATTCTCTAATGCTAGCCAAATTTGTTTTAGTCAGTTAATGTTGCTATAAGAAAGTATAGATGGGTGGCTTATAGACAACAGAGACTTATTTCTCACAGTTCTGCAATCTGGAAGGCTGAAATCAGGGTGCCAACATAGTTGGGTTCTCTTGAGGGCCCTCTTTAAGATTGCAAACTGCTGACCTCTTGTTGTATCCTCACATGGTTGAAAGAGAAAAAGCTAGCTCTGGTCCTCTTCTTGTAAGGACACTAATATCATCACCAGGGCGCTACCCTCATGACCTAATCACTTCCAAAAGGCCCTATCTCCTAAGGCCCCCTTTTGGGGGTTGGGACTTGAACATATGGATTTTGGGCAACACGGGCATGCATTCCATGACAGTGGTTTACAATTCAGTTCAGTTCTGACTCTGCCTCCCTGTAGTTTGCATCAGGTCCCATGATTAAAGGTTCAGCCCTACAAGACTTACCCCACTGTAAGTCCCAGTCCTCCCATACTTCTGACTAAACATCTGTAAATGAAAGGTTCCCACAACCTTTCCCCTGGGTTTTATAATTTTGCTAGGAAGGCTCACAGGTCTCAAGAAAACAGTGTGTATGTGATTACAGATTTATTATAAAGAATAAACTCACAAACAGTCAAATGGAAGAGATGCATAGAGCAAGGTGTGGGGAGGGCTAAGAAGCTTCCATGCCCTCTCTGGACATGCCACCCTCCCGGCAACTTGATGTGGTCACCACTCTGGAAGTCCTTTGAACCCTCTTGTTTAGTTTTTTAATAGAGGTTCTATTACATAGGCATGATTAATTAAATCATTGGTTACTGGCAATTAACTCAGTCTCCTTTCCGCAGAGGTTCAATGTTGAAGCTAAAGTCTCAACCCTCTAATCACAACTTGGCCTTTTTGGTGACCTGCCCCCATCTTGAAGCTCTCTAGGGGCTCCCAGGCACCAGTACTCTAATTAGCATCCAAAAAAACTTTCTCTTATTACTCTAGAGATTCCAAAATTTTAAGAGCTATGTATAGAGAACTGAGTATAAAGAACAAGTACTTTAACAAAAGAGGCTTTTATCACTGAGGAAATTATAAGAGTTTTAGGAGCTGTGTACCAGGTACCAGGGAAAGAACCAAATATGTATTTTTTAGAATTATACCACAGTATCACAAGTATAAGCCCAATAAAAAGTACGTATAATTTGTATGCTGAAAATTAAAGGAAATAAATAAATGGAAGAACATTCTGTGTTCGTGGATTAGAAAATTCAAAATAGGAAAGGTCAATTCTTTCCAAATTGATACAGAAATTCAACAAAGTTCCTATCAAGATTTAAAAAATGTTCATAGATATAAATAAATTTTTTGAAGAAAATTTGTATGGGAAGACAGAGAAACTAGAGTAGCTAAAGCACTTTTGAAAAGTTCAGTAGGACCAGACAGATTAAAAAATTTCCATGCAAATAAATAACTGCCTTGAAGACAAAGTGTTGGTCAAAGAAGCTCTCTGGAGCGAATTCAGCAGCAGAGTCTTGGAAAGGGAGTGGTGGTCCCTTAGGGGCCACCATCCTAATTGCTACTTTCCATTTCTCTTCCTTTTTAAAAGTTTTTTCCACTTCTAGTTTTGTTTTATTTGAACTAGCTGTGTGTGGTTTTTGTTTAACTTCCTTTCTCCTGTAGTAATTTGGACGTTGTGGAATGTATAGTCTATTTTCATTTAGTTATAACCCTAGCTCCAAGCCCAAAATCATCATTTTGCTTGAATTGTTATGGTGGTCTCCTGAGTAGATTCTCAGCTTCCCCCTCCTTCCTAACAGTGTTCTCCGGGGAGTGGTCGAAGTCACCCTTGAAGGGCCGGCTTTCTGGTTATTCTGCGGTAGTTCAATGGCCATTTTTCTCTCCATTATTTCACTGTCTTCCGCTTCCAGTGCTGCTAACGAGAAGTCAGCTTCCGGTGGCATTCGCTCCTTTTCATATCTTTCCTTTGCCTTTTGCACTTGTAGCTTTACTAAAGTTTATCTCATTGTGGGTTGTTATTCATTTTTTCTGTTTGAGATCTGCTGGGTTTTGAGACTTGGTGTCTTTAATTCTAGAAATGGCTAAGTACCTCTTTACCTATTCCATTTTTACCAATTTGCTTGGGTTATTTTGATAGTCTTCAAAAATCATACTTTCTATGTTCTCTCTCTTTTTCAGAGATGTTTTTGAAAACAAAGAAATATATTTTATGGTTGGTACCTCATTAATTGAGTATCTGGTTTTGCTATTATTTTTCTGCTTATCTTAACACTCTGAGGCATAATTACTTTTGGGGTGTGTGTGTGTGTGTGCGTGTGTGTGTTATTATGAGCTTTTAATCACTGTGACATTACCTGTGGGATCTGTTTAATGTGTGTTCCTCCAGAAGATTTAGGAGAATACTAAACTATCATGGGATATGGCTTGCAGGTAGACACGGCCTTCTCCTTGCTTTCTTTCCATTCTTCTTTCCTCCTTCCTTCTCTCCCTTTTTCTTTTTCTTCTTTCTTTCCTTTCTTTTTTCCTTTCCCTCCCTACATCTTTCATTCTTTCTCTCAATCATTCTTTCTTTTCTTCCCTCTTTCCTTCATTCCTTCTTTCTTTTTCTCTTCCTTCCATTTTTCTTTCCTTTCTTCCCTCCATCTTCCCTTTCTTCCTTCTTTCTTTTTCTTTCTTTTCTTCCATCTTTTCTTTCTTCCTTCCCTTTCTTTTTCCTTCCTTCCCTTCCTTTTTCCTTCCATCCTTTCTTCTTTCCTTCTTTCTTCCTTCCCTCCTTCCTCTTTTTCCTCTTTACTTTTTTTTTCATTCTATTCCCACACCTAGAGATGGACTAAAACAGGAAAATATATTTCCTTCTTCTTCAGGACAGTTTTTCTTTTCTGCATTCACTGAGGGTTTTGGGTTTCAGGGGCCCTGGTTTTTTAGAAGAGTGTGAAATCTGACCTCTACTCCTGCTTGGGAAAGCAGCATTGGTCCTCGCTCTTACAACTTACGAAGGCACAAAATTAATGCCACCAGGGCATGGTTAGAGGCCCCAGGAAGGGCCAGCTTCTGGGCTTTCTCCTTCTATTTGCATTTCTATTGTTTCTCGCTTGTAAAGATTTCACATTCTAGCCATTGACATACTCTTTTTAATTTCACACAAAATGTTTAGGCATTTCTAGATATATAACTCACTATAGTGCTGGCAAGGTGAGGGTTTCTCTACAGTCAACCATACTTCTGGCAAAAATGTCATATATTTTAACTTCTAGAAATCCAGTGAGAAATACAAATAGAGATGCTAGCTAGATAGTTAAGTATGCAAGTCCAGAGATCATCAGACAGACTTGGGTGGTGATACAAATTTTGATGGCCTAGGCCTGAAAGTACTAATTGGAACTGTGGGATGAATGATTGCATCTGAGGAGTGGATGCAGAGGAAGGATGGAAGTCGCCCAGGAGCACCAAGCTGCAGCGACCCACCTTTGGTGACCAAGCCAGCAGAAGTAACTGCAGGAAGTGGCTAGAGAAGGAGGGTATGATGTCAGGTGATTTAAGATAAGATGATCACTTAGAACAAAGGAACAATCAACTGTGTTGAATGCTGCTAAGAAGTCAGAGGTGGTGAGGAGTGAGTACTGTCCACTGGAATTACAGTCCACACAAATGTTATGGGGAGCATGAGGGGACCTGTGTGCTGTGCTTGGTAAAGGCTGGACTCTGATGGACCAGGGGGTGAATGTCACATGAACATTAAGGAGAATATGAGGGGACACGTGTCCTGTGCCTGGGGAAGGCTGGGCTCTGGCAGGTCAGGCAGTGAAGATCATGGGAATGAATGTAGGTGATGAGGATTAAGCCACTTTTGAGTTTATTGTGGATTGAAGTGAGAAATTGAATGTGGTCTAGAAAGAAATATGCTTTTTGGGGAAGTTCCTTTTAGAATATAGGAGATTTTTTAAAAGCATTGATGAGAATTTATGGTTCACAGGTTCAAAGACACAGAGACCATAGTGAACGCCACAAGGTTCCTGAGTCTTTGGGGATGGATTTCACAGCACTGATCTTTTATTTATTTATTTATTTATTTATCGAGAGGGCGTCTCACTTTGTTGCCCAGGCTGGAGTGCAGTGGTGCAGTCTTGGTTCACTGCAACCTCCACCTCCCAGGTTCAAGCGATTCTCCTGTCTCGGCCTCCCAAGTAATGGGGATTACAGGCGCCCACCACCACACCTGGCTAATTTTTGTATTTTTAGTAGAGATGGCATTTCACCATGTTGGCCAGGCTGGTCTCCAACTCCTAGCCTCAAGTGATCTGCTCACCTTGGCCTCCGAAAGGGCTGGGATTACAGGCGTGAACCACTGTGCCTGGCCAACTGAAAGGGCTGGGATTACAGGCGTGAGCCACCGCGCCTGGCCAACTGGTCTTGGATTAAGTGGAGCCTCCCTCTTCTTCTTATGTAGAGGGGAGAGAAAGGGAGCGTTCAGATGGCGGCTGGAGTGTGCAGTAGTTCATATCTCATGGCTGCATCTTCTCTGTAAATTACAACTCAAGTCATTTTCTGAAGTTGAGGAAGAAGTAGAGACAATCAATGTTTGCTGAAAATTGAGAGGTTTTTAAGTTCTGTAGAGGGCAAGTTATATAAGTCAGCTGATCATAAGATCACACATTTATAGCAGTATCAATGAATTGCTGACATCTTGGAGCAACTCAGGTGCAGGCATGGAGAAGGTGCACTGTTCCGTTCACCTAGGGTTCAGCATTTTCCGCAAGAAAATGTACGTCAAGGACAAATAGGCAAAGGAGTTTAGGGTACTATCACGTGAGTCATCAGAATGACAAGCAGGAATGTGAGCTGCGTGGAGCTGCTGGACAGGGAGACTGGAAAGGGTTATATGGTCATAGACAGGAAGTGGGGACTCAGTCTCGGGAACTGTGTTGTTCTCATTCTTGTAACAGCCTTTTCAGACAGCCTTTCCTTTCCCAACAGATCGGTCATGTTTTCTGTCCGCAGCGCAACCACACGGAGGCTGAGTCCTTCAGGCCCCCGTCAAGGCCCCACTGAGAGAGCAGCCCCAGGAGCTAGCTGGTGTCACTGGACCTGGCCTCCCAGGTTGGCCATCACAGGCTTCCGAGCAGGCCCGGTGGGAAGGTAGGCAACAGGTGGCCCAGGAGGCAGGCATGGCCCAGACAGGGCCACTGGGACTGCAAACCACACTGTCATTTTCTGTGAGGTTTGAATAGGAGATGCAGAGAAAAAGAAAGATGTCAGATGTGGAACTGAAAGGCCACGAGACTGAGTGTGTATGAGAAGACAAACACTAAACACGTGGGAAACAAAGTGGGGGCTGTGCAGGGAGAGCCAGAGGGGTCACAGGGAGGGAGTGGGGGGAACACAACAGGCTGTGCAGGGAGAGCTGGGGGGTGTGGAGAGGGAGTGGGGGGAATAGAGCAGACTGTGCAGAGTGTGGGGGGGCGCGGGGAGGGAGTGGGGGGAATACAGTGGTTGTGCAGAGTGTGGGGAGCGTGGGGAGGAAGTCGGGGAAACACAACAAGCTGTGCAGGGAGAGTTTGGGGAGGGCGTGGGGAGGGAGTGAGGGGAATACAGCAGGCTATGCTGTGTGGGGGGGGCTTGGGGAGGGAGTGGGGGAAATACAGCAGGTTGTGCAGAGTGTGGGGGGCAGGAGGGAGTAGGGGAAATACAGCAGGTTGTGCAGAGTGTCAGGGGGGCATAGGGAGGGAGTGGGGGAAACACAACAGGCTGTTCAGGGAGAGCTGGGGGTGTGTGGGGAGGGAGTGGGGGAATACAGCAGGCTATGCAGAGTGTGGGGGGCAGGAGGGAGTGGGGAGGATACAGCAGGCTATGCAGAGTGTGGGGGAGTGGGAGTAGGGGGAATACAGCAGGTTGTGCAGAGTGTCGGGGGGGCATAGGGAGGGAGTGGGTGAAACACAACAGGATGTGCAGGGAGAGCTGGGGGAGTGGAGTGGGGAGGGAGTGGGGGGAATACAGCGGGCTGTGCAGTGTGGGGGGTGTGGAGAGGTGGGAGTGGGGGAAGCTCAGCTACGGCAGAGGTGGCCTTTTGGGCATCAAACACTGGCCCCAGAGTCCCCCCAGCGCCACATCCTGGGGTCCACACACTGGGAGGGTCCTGTTGCTGAGCTCCAGGGACCTCAGAGCTCCTTGCTGAGATTTCCACTTTTCTTGGTTCTATGAGAATTCTGTAAATAAAACTGTTTTTTTTTTCTTTGAGTTACCTAAATGGGCCCCCATTCTCTTTAAAAAGTATACAGCTAGATGGCGTTTCTACACGCTCCCTGGCACACAGCATGTCCTGGCACACAGCATGTCCTGGCACACAGAATGCCCTGTGTGTGTGCACCCTGCTATGGTTTGGAGGTGTCCTTCAAATCTCATATTGAAACATGATCCCCAGTTTTGGAGGTGGGGCCAGGTGGGAGGTATTGGGTTATGGGGTTGCTGGAGGATCCCCCATGAATGGCTTAACGCCCTTTCCTTGGGGATGAATGAGCTCTTGCTCAGTTAGTTCACCCAGAACCGTGCTGTTGAAAAATCTGGGCCAGGTAAGAGGGCTCACAGCTGTAACCCAAACACCTTGGGGGACTGAGGCAGGCAGATCACCTGAGCTCAGGAGTTCAACAACAGCCTGGGCAACATAGTGAGACCCTGACTCTACCCAAAAATACCGGGCATGGTGGCATGTGACTGTGATCCCAGCTACTTGGGATTCTGAGGCAGGAGGATTGCCTGAGCCTGGGAGGTGGAGGTTGCAAAGAAAAAAAACTCGACCCCCCCGACTTTCTCTCTTAGTCGACTCTCACTATGTGACTTGCTGGCTCCCTGTCACCTTCCACCGTGACTGGAAGCTTCCCGAGGCCTCCCCAGAAGCCAAGCAGATGCCAGCATCATGCTTCCTGCACAGCCTGCAAAACCCTGAGCCAATGACACCTCTTCTCTCTATAAATTATCCAGCCTCAGGCACTTCTTTACAGCAATGCAGTAACAGACTGACGCACTCCATCTCTGCAGCTGGGCCCCAAGACCAGGCCAGGGAGGGCTGTGCCGATGCTTCCTGTTGCACTCAAGTACCTGTTGGTGAGAGATTTCATGCTCCAGGCAGATATAGAGAAATGGACACTCTGTGTCCGCAAAGGCTTTCAGCAAACTGTGGCACTGTGGCATGGGAGTAATCTTTGTAGGAAGTGTTCCTGTCTGCGGCAGCTTCAGTGACCCCCCACCCACAACCACAGTACCACCTTTTCCTGAATCTCTTCTCAAAAGACAGCCCCTTCAGAAAAGGACTTATGTTCAGAGATTAACTCATTAACTGTCCAGATATCACACATGGATATTTGATATTTTAGCATGAGATTGAGGCTGTTTAATAATGGGTTATTGCCTTGGAGTGACCTAAGTACATACTGTTCTCATGTGGATGATAGGCATGAAATGCCACATACTGTGTCTGATGTTTGCATACATGTAATTCTGAATTCTGGCTAGGAAAAAATAATACATCTCCTGTACTCTAACAGGGAAGCCTCACTGGTGACATGCCATGCTAAATTTTGGTCCTATGGCACCTGAAAATGTGTGCCTGGGCATCCGTTACTCTTTCATTAATTGAAGCCAAGAGACGCCAGTGCCAGGGCTGTGCCAGAGCAGCAGAGACCAAGCAAACACCCCAATGTGGGGCCCACAGACCTATCGGCTTTCCACTTTTGTGGTTTTACTTGGTAGAAACAGTGTAGGCTGCTTGACCTTTTATTTTATTCCGAGACAAGACTTTCTAGGTCCCTAGAGAGAGGAGCATTATCTACGCAAAAAGCCAAACAGAATTCAAGCAGGCGGGCAAGACCAGTCCTTCAAAATGCTGATTCATCCACAGGCAGCACCACCTTCCTGTTTAGAAGGGTGGAGGGTGATGGCCAAGGCCGGCCAGATCAGGCCACTGCATTGTGGGCTTTCTCTCGCTCGCTGGGAGGCCGGGGGGCTCAAGGTCAAGGTCAAGGCCGAGGTCAGGGAGCGGCCATGCCGTTCCATCGCACTGCCTTTCAATCTCCCTGGTCGGTGGATAGAGATCTTCAGCTCTTAGCCCCACCGGTCTCTTCACTGCACAATCAACTGACAAGCACAAGTAATTTCCTGCTGTGATCCCTTCAGCGATATCCTGAAAAGAGAAGAAAATAAAAAGGGGGAAAAAACTGCATCAAACCAAAATATCCCTTAAGTGCACTGCCTAGAAAGAGAAAAGAGATTTTAGTTAACACATGTTAAATGCTTGCAGCTACCATTCCTTTCAAATTGGAAATTATTTATTTATTCTTTCTAATTCTCTAAAGCATTTGCTCCCTCAAATTGCACGTGTGTGACCTATTACCTCTTTTCTGCTTTACTTTTATTGCTCAGAGAAGAAAAATGAACGCATGTTTTCTTTCCCTTTTTATTCAACTTAGAAATCTCTAGCCATTTAATATTGACTGACAAATTAATGAATGAAACTGGATAAATGAGTAAAAGGCCATTCTCTGTAACAGAGCTTTGAGCTTAGACTATGTGTTGAGCCACCCATTTTTTTCCCATTAAGTTGTACTTTCAGCTGGGATTTTGAGAGTGTGACATCAGAAGAAAAAATAGTTTATTTCTGTTTTTCCACCTTCCCCTTCTTACCATGGGCATTTGTGGTAGGGAATGAGGTGGCCTCCATATTTAAATTGTGGGTTTATTTAGAAAGCATGAACAATACCAGAGACTTTTTTTTAATGTTGCCTCTGATTTTCCCTAACCTTACTGTGTAAGGTGCCACCTTCAAGATAATTTCGACCCCGGTGGTAGCACGAGTTTTTCTGAGTGTGCTGTGGAAAGCGTGCAGTGCAGCTGTGTGTGTTCTTCTGTGACACAATGAAGTAGGTACCTTAACCCTATTTAGTGACAATTAAACTGAGGCTTAGAGAGTTTAGGATAATTGCCCAACAGCACACTAATTTTGGTTCTAGTCCACTACAAATATTTAATTCGTGTCTGATTTCATCACGTTCTAACTCTTGCATGGTGAGTGTCCTTGCAGTCAGCCCTCACCCTGAAGTACGGAGTTCTGCAAGGCCAGTTTAACAAGAGACACGGGGGCACCTTATCCCCAACTACAGCCACCAAAAACCTAAGGCAATGAGAACATGAGACAAATACATCATCATGGGGGATTTTCATGCCATGGGCGTGGAAAATGAGGACGATTCCTACAACCTGAGCCTTTTCAGTAATTTACAAAACCACCACCACCACCACCACCACCTTCTGAAGACTGTGTTTATTTGCTGTTTTCTCTCATATGCTGTAGGATATCTATGTGTTTGAAGCCTCTAAAGTCAAGTTTTGCATACAGAAGAAAACAAAAGCAGCCACTGCACAGCTAGTTGGGACATCCTAGGTATGAATAATAGCAAGAGCAAAGCCCACTGAAACCACAGGGAATGACAGGAGAAATGGGAGGACAGGACTCATGTGCTGGACAAAACCAAGGCTTACACAAGACGAGGGAATCCGCTGAGTCAAGTCTACAATACCCAATTCCCTAAAATGCTTTCAAAAATAAGGGCAATTCAGGGAGACAATAAAGACTTTGTGAAAAAAAATCTGTAGTATCAGTTTGGTAACTCCCAGGATCTAGAAGGAAAAAAAAAAATGTAGAACATAAAAAATGTCCAGACTGAGGTGCTTGAAGCATCAGAGACATTTCATCAATTAACACAATAATGAAATTTTATTTTTATGGACTATAAGATCTCATTTTTTTTTTACCATAATTTTAAAAACTATGATAAAAATGATAATACCATTTAAGAATATATACATATCTCAGAAAATCAAGCTATTATTGTCTGTGGGTTTTATAAAAAATACGATTGGTCTTATTTTTTATCTGATAATCACCTCTTTCCACAAGGCATGAATCAATGCAATATCAATGATAGAGCACAGATCTTATGGCCACTTGCTTGGAAGAAAACTAGAATATAATTATAAAAAAGCTAGAGCTGCTGTCAAAATTCTACTTTAGTTTGCAGAAAATTTAGAACTTCAAGCCTCTTTCTACATAGAATATATTGAGTGGTTCTTTGAATTAGAATATTCAATTCAGTTAATCAGTTTGCAAAAATTAAGGAGCGAGTGTGCCTCAGATGACCACTCACCCCCAACAGGCAAGGAAGCGAATGCCTGAATTATTAGTAAGTCCTTGAGGCCAAGCAGCCTACAGGTGGAATTTGAACCAGAGTTCCTGGCTTCCAGTTCAGAGAAATGTTGCCCACCCACCTGCCATTGGTTTAAAAGTGATTTGACGTGCTGGTTGTCTGCATTGGATCATTTTCTCGTTTACATGGAGATGGAGGCATATATTGGTCAGATATTTGTGGGGTGGAGCAGGACACTTTGATTGCTAACTAGAGAGTCAGATTCTACTGCACAAATTAGCAACAAAGAAGGAAAAGGCAGCCTAAAAATTCAGCTCTGAAAACAGAATTGAAATGTGGTCAAACAGCAGAGGGTTTTGTTTTTTTTTTTAATCTTGTTTTGGTTTTGTTTGTTTTTAATGAGTCCACTCTGATCTCCCGAATCTGTGTACCTTCTATTTTTGTCTTCATAAACGAGTCAACAATCTTCCCTTGTTTCTGACTAAACCAGATCCTTGACTGACAGTTTCTAAAGAACTTGAAAAGTTCCTTTGTTGAAACCATGTTGGGGGGTTGTGAATATGAATAAAGAAATTGCACAGAAGTAAAAATAGGGTCATTGATATTTCTCAGGAGGGCAGGGTGGTATTTCTGCCAATGGTCCCTGATTAGCGGGCTTCATTGTTACGCGTTTATTAACTCAGATGAAATCAATATATTCACCAAGACCCCAGGGTTTTCTTGGACATTGTTCCTTGAAGCACTATTGTGTTTATATCAGGGCAAAGTGGGGCATCTTCTAATGTAACATTCAGCCATGATGGATCAAATTACCTTTTATTTAAGAAAAATCAAAATTCCCCTTTTGGACATTTAGTGAATGACAGGCTTGACCTTTCCCGGTTTGTTTTCGAGTTCATTGTACTCAGGACCCTGCTGGCAATGGAAAATATATTTCCTTTTTCCTCTCACAACCTAATCTGACCTCCCTAGGATGAAATTGAGACAATACAAGTTCAGAAGGCTTCTGTTGTGCAATCCAGAATTCAGAATCTATCCTAAACCATACTCATGGGTATGATATCTAATGGGAATTTGTCTTATTATTTGTACGTGAACTTTATCGTTCACATTAAAATTATCATTATGCAACATTTTCATCATCAAATCTTTAAAAACATCAAATGTGTTACAATTCCAATTTTTAGAGTGAGATGAAATGTCTGCCACTTTCATTTTGTTTGCTGTTGGCTTTTTACCTTAAAAGACTTACTTTTATAGTGCTTTGACTCTGGTTTGTCATAGTATTACACAGAAGTATGGAAACTCTTTGATATGTATTCCACCTCTTGGTTTTAACATGCATTTGTTTTTACTGAGACTCTAATTTCACACAAGCTTTACTGTGCTCTTCCTCCTCATTCATACACATGATGTTTTTCCCCACTAAGCTTCCAGCAGGTGTCATTGAGACACAAATTTCTTGGAGCTGTTTCCACACAGAATACTTTTTTGGGGCTTGATTATAGACAGACTCTTACAAAAAGATTTTGATGGAAAAAAATACAGAGGACATTATCATTTTGCATATGAATTGGGGATAATATGCAATAATATATATTTTCAATCTTGGAATGAGCTGTAATCAACACAGTATGTACTTCCTTTCAGCTAGGCAATGTGTGACAGGTTCTCATGTAAATTTGTTGACACTGTAAATGGTAAATGTCAACAAATTCCAAATAAAGTCAGCCAAATAAGCTAGTGTAAGCAATGTAGCATACACAAATCAAAAGGTTGTTATTGTAAGGCTGAGGATATTGATGCTGTAGTGACTCACAAACATGCATCTGCTCTTGATGTGCCAATGGTTGGAAGCAGGGTGGGACATGTCGTCTCCCCATTTTATCCGAACACTCAAGCCTGGAGAAGCTATTTGAGGTCACGTAAGTCAACTTCTGATTTTACAGATGAAGATAAAGATTCTAAATGGGATTGTGACTTAGCTCAGGCTTGACTCATTAGAAATGGGTCTGGAGCCAGAAACAGCTCTAATGATTCCGAATTCAATGTTTGTTCCAAAGCTCCAAAACACTCTTGGTGTGAAAATATAAAAATTAACAATGTAAGAAAGCAAAGCATAAAAACATCATGTGTAATACTAAAAATTGCTTTAACATATGGCAAATTTGTTCATTTTTAGACGATATTTGTGTTAATGTGGATGAGATTTATTTTGTGCAGTTTCCAAGTTGGAATTTTTATTTGAACCAAAATAAAAATCTATCAGAAGAGATTCACCAGCCCCTTTGGGGAAGGCTGAAGTGAACAGAGCACACAGGCATGTGGAAACAGCATTCCAAAGGCCTTACAAATGGTAACAGGAATGAATAAAATCTAGAGATACCAATAGAACTCAATATTTTTAAAAATTATGCTTGAAGTAACATTTCCTTACAAAGCTCTAACTTGGTAAAATAAGGCTTTCAATGTCCATATACATGGATAGAGTCATGCTTTGTAGGCATAGCAAGTCAAATTTTCAAGTATCATTTTTTCTCAGAGTACCAAGAGACGATGCAGCTTCAGCCCGATTCTCTTGGGACACTTGCTGTGGACACCTAACCACCATGCTGGAAGGAAGCTCAAGCTTCCCTGAGGAGAAGCTCATGTGGGAAGGAACTGACGGGCAGCACCACCGTGTATCTTAGGGGTGGATCCTCCAGCTTGAATTGAGTAACCCCAGCTAATGCCGCAGGAAGCAGAGACGAACCTCCCCTATAGAGCCCTGTCCACTCTGATTTTAGAGTCATTGGTGAATACACTTTATGTTCCTAAGCCCTGTTTTCATGGGTGGAATACCAAGTATTAGAAATATAAGTAATTTTCATATTTAAATGATAGAAAAAATATATATTATTTTTAAACACAAAATTTACTTCAGAAATAACTGGAAAAAAGAGAAAAAAATTCACACATTTGCAAACTTTGTTTTTCTTCCGCCTGTCAATAGCACTAATCATTACTTGTTTTTAACTGTCAGTATACCTATATAGATCTATTTATAGAGAGAAAAAATGTATATTATGGTCCCAAAATTTTACAGGATGAATAACTGAATTCTAAAAGAGTTAAAGTATAACTACAATTTGGACCAATCAATAATTTAGGGATATTTAATGTTACTAGTTAGTTTGTGCAATCTAATCAACTCCATATTTTTATGGACCTACCCCTGAAACCATTTCCATGATTTACAAATTCTAGAGAGAAAGTTTTCCATCTCATAAGACCATTTCAGCCCATGATAACTGTATTGGTCTCTCCAATACAGTTGATAATTCCATGTGGTCTCTCTGTCTGGACTCTTCTTAGAGTTATGATCCCAGTAGTTTGCTACTTGTTGCAAATGTAAATATTTTATGCCCTTTACTTTTGGAAACAACAAAGAGTTCTTCAGATGCAACAGTTTGGCCTGTCCTAAAGACAAGGGAGAATGTGAGGAAACAGGAGCAGTCCCGCTCCTGTGCTCAGTGGATTGGGAAGAAGAAGAAGAAGAGTAAAGGCTGTGCTGACTGGTTTCTGGTCATTTTTATACACCACTCAATTCCTACGTGAACTGGGTTATGCCATTTGTAAGGCAAATAAAATATAGCGTTCATTCATGATTTACATGATACTAAATAAAACGAAAATTAGGCATGCAGAATTCCTAACTTCACCCATTCAATAAATATTTATTAAGCACTACTCTTATCAGGCAAGTCTCTGATCACCAAGGGTGTCATCCTTTTTTGTGTTTGTTTCTTTAGAGACCGGGTCTTGCTCTGTTGCTCAGGCCGGTCTCAAACTCCTGGGCTCAAGCGATCCTCCTGTTTCTGCCTCCGGAGTAGTTGGGACTACAGGTGCACACCATCATGCCCAGCTCGTAAAGGTATCATCCTGAAGAAGGCTGTGAGGTTCCTGCTTTCATGGAACTTACACTGTAGTAATTTTATTGGGAGGAGTTTTAGCCTTTAGAATTCATGCACAGCAAAGGGATGCTGTCCTTGAATAGGAGTTCTAGAATTCGCTCCATTGCCAATTTTCTTCTAATTAATACAAATCATTCATCAATGGAATTTATCATTTTTTCTGTTCCCTCATGTAACAGGGTGGTAGGTTTAATAAAAATAATTACTGTTAATATAGTTTAAGGTTTTCAGATAAGGTCTTAAGATAAAGCTTTCAGGTTTTTCTCTCTGACTTTGAGATTCCCTATCTGCTAATTTGCATGAGAGTTTTAAAATAATAATTAAATTCTGAAAATTCATCTTGCAATATGAACTATGGGTAATAGGTTTATGAATACAACAACAAATATTTTTGTTTGTTTGTTTGTTTGTGAGACAGAGTCTCCCTCTGCCGCCCAGGCTGGAGTGCTGTGGCGCGATCTCGGCTCACTGCAACCTCCACCTCCCGGGTTCAAGCTTCAGCCTCCTGAGAAGCTGGGACTACAGGCACGTGCCATCACGCCCGGCTAATTTTTTTTGTATTTTTAGTAGAGAGGGGGTTTCACCGTGTTAGCCAGGATGGTCTCGATCTCCTGACCTCGTGATCCGCCCGCCTCGGTCTCCCAAAGTGCTGGGATTACAGGCGTGAGCCACCCTGCCTGGCCCCTACTACAACAAATATTTTTTTTTTTTTTTTTAATTTATTTATTATTATTATACTGTAAGTTGTAGGGTACATGTGCATAACGTGCAGGTTTGTTACATATGTATACTTGTGCCTTGTTGGTGTGCTGCACCCATCAACTCGTCATTTACATCAGGTATAACTCCCAATGCAATCCCTCCCCCCGCCCCCCTCCCCATGATAGGCCCCGGTGTGTGATGTTCCCCTTCCCGAGTCCAAGTGATCTCATTGTTCAGTTCCCACCTATGAGTGAGAACATGCGGTGTTTGGTTTTCTGTTCTTGTGATAGTTTGCTAAGAATGATGGATTCCAGCTGCATCCATGTCCCTACAAAGGACACAAACTCATCCTTTTTTATGGCTGCATAGTATTCCATGGTGTATATATGCCACATTTTCTTAATCCAATCTGTCACTGATGGACATTTGGGTTGATTCCAAGTCTTTGCTATTGTGAATAGTGCTGCAATAAACATACGTGTGCATGTGTCTTTATAGCAGCATAATTTATAATCCTTTGGGTATATACCCAGTAATGGGATGGCTGGGTCATATGGTACATCTAGTTCTAGATCCTTGAGGAATCGCCATACTGTTCTCCATAATGGTTGAACTAGTTTACAATCCCACCAACAGTGTAAAAGTGTTCCTATTTCTCCACATCCTCTCCAGCACCTGTTGTTTCCTGACTTTTGAATGATCGCCATTCTAACTGGTGTGAGATGGTATCTCATTGTGGTTTTGATTTGCATTTCTCTGATGGCCAGTGATGATGAGCATTTTTTCATGTGTTTGTTGGCTGTATGAATGTCTTCTTTTGAGAAATGTCTATTCATATCCTTTGCCCACTTTTTGATGGGGTTGTTTGTTTTTTTCTTGTAAATTTGTTTGAGTTCTTTGTAGGTTCTGGATATTAGCCCTTTGTCAGATGAGTAGATTGCAAAAATTTTCTCCCATTCTGTAGGTTGCCTGTTCACTCTGATGGTAGTTTCTTTTGCTGTGCAGAAGCTCTTTAGTTTAATGAGATCCCATTTGTCAATTTTGGCTTTTGCTGCCGTTGCTTTTGGTGTTTTAGACATGAAGTCTTTGCCCATGCCTATGTCCTGAATGGTACTACCTAGATTTTCCTCTAGGATTTTTATGGTATTAGGTCTAACATTTAAGTCTCTAATCCATCTTGAATTAATTTTCGTATAAGGAGTAAGGAAAGGATCCAGTTTCAGCTTTCTACTTATGGCTAGCCAATTTTCCCAGCACCATTTATTAAATAGGGAATCCTTTCCCCATTTCTTGTTTCTCTCAGGTTTGTCAAAGATCAGATGGCTGTAGATGTGTGGTATTATTTCTGAGGACTCTGTTCTGTTCCATTGGTCTATATCTCTGTTTTGGTACCAGTACCATGCTGTTTTGGTTACTGTAGCCTTGTAGTATAGTTTGAAGTCAGGTAGCGTGATGCCTCCAGCTTTGTTCTTTTGACTTAGGATTGTCTTGGAGATGCGGGCTCTTTTTTGGTTCCATATGAACTTTAAAGCAGTTTTTTCCAATTCTGTGAAGAAACTCATTGGTAGCTTGATGGGGATGGCATTGAATCTATAAATTACCTTGGGCAGTATGGCCATTTTCACGATATTGATTCTTCCTATCCATGAGCATGGTATGTTCTTCCATTTGTTTGTGTCCTCTTTTATTTCACTGAGCAGTGGTTTGTAGTTCTCCTTGAAGAGGTCCTTTACATCCCTTGTAAGTTGGATTCCTAGGTATTTTATTCTCTTTGAAGCAATTGTGAATGGAAGTTCATTCATGATTTGGCTCTCTGTTTGTCTGTTACTAGTGTATAAGAATGCTTGTGATTTTTGCACATTAATTTTGTATCCTGAGACTTTGCTGAAGTTGCTTATCAGCTTAAGGAGATTTTGGGCTGAGACAATGGGGTTTTCTAAATATACAATCATGTCATCTGCAAAGAGGGACAATTTGACTTCTTCTTTTCCTAACTGAATACCCTTGA
Organism: Theropithecus gelada; assembly: GCF_003255815.1. Taxonomy (NCBI): domain Eukaryota; kingdom Metazoa; phylum Chordata; class Mammalia; order Primates; family Cercopithecidae; genus Theropithecus; species Theropithecus gelada. The sequence continues at coordinate 70,465,989 of NC_037686.1, forward strand.
TTTCTTTCTCTTGCCTGATTGCCCTAGCCAGAACTTCCAACACTATGTTGAATAGGAGTGGTGAGAGAGGGCATCCCTGTCTTGTGCCAGTTTTCAAAGGGAATTTTTCCAGTTTTTGCCCATTCAGTATGATATTGGCTGTGGGTTTGTCATAAATAGCTCTTATTATTTTGAGGTACGTTCCATCAATACCGAATTTATTGAGCGTTTTTAGCATGAAGGGCTGTTGAATTTTGTCAAAAGCCTTTTCTGCATCTATTGAAATAATCATGTGGTTCTTGTCTTTGGTTCTGTTTATATGCTGGATTATGTTTATTGATTTGCGAATGTTGAACCAGCCTTGCATCCCAGGGATGAAGCCCACTTGATCATGGTGGATAAGCTTTTTGATGTGTTGCTGAATCCGGTTTGCCAGTATTTTATTGAGGATTTTTGCATCGATGTTCATCAGGGATATTGGTCTAAAATTCTCTTTTTTTGTTGTATCTCTGCCAGGCTTTGGTATCAGGATGATGTTGGCCTCATAAAATGAGTTAGGGAGGATTCCCTCTTTTTCTATTGATTGGAATAGTTTCAGAAGGAATGGTACCAACTCCTCCTTGTACCTCTGGTAGAATTCAGCTGTGAATCCATCTGGTCCTGGACTTTTTTTGGTTGGTAGGCTATTAATTGTTGCCTCAATTTCAGAGCCTGCTATTGGTCTATTCAGGGATTCAACTTCTTCCTGGTTTAGTCTTGGAAGAGTGTAAGTGTCCAGGAAATTATCCATTTCTTCTAGATTTTCCAGTTTATTTGCGTAGAGGTGTTTATAGTATTCTCTGATGGTAGTTTGTATTTCTGTGGGGTCGGTGGTGATATCCCCTTTTTCATTTTTAATTGCGTCGATTTGATTCTTCTCTCTTTTCTTCTTTATTAGTCTTGCTAGTGGTCTGTCAATTTTGTTGATCTTTTCAAAAAACCAACTCCTGGATTCATTGATTTTTTGGAGGGTTTTTTGTGTCTCTATCTCCTTCAGTTCTGCTCTGATCTTAGTTATTTCTAGCCTTCTGCTAGCTTTCGAATGTGTTTGCTCTTGCTTCTCTAGTTCTTTTAATTGCGATGTTAGA